>NC_066583.1:365229876-365419679 GCF_024323335.1 Lathyrus oleraceus
GCCCAAGAATGAATGCAAATGCATGCTGAGATCATTTTAGAGTGAAATGGACGTGCACAAGGCTTGACATTAGCTTTCATTTCAAGTTATGAAGTGAATTGCACAAATGGACATAAACATTCATATCTTCGAAACTCCCACATGGAAAATCCAAAAATCTTCATGTGAGTAATGGTTGGAAATCTCTTTGAATAAGGAACAAAAGTTATGTTGGGAAAAATCCATTTAGGGTTTGGAAATTTATGAAAATTGGTTGTGAAGTTAGGGGTACAAAACATGTCTAGGTTCCCTTTGAATTTTTTTGCCAAAACCAAGCAACTTCAAGCCCTTCTGTTTCAATGATGCAAGCCTCAAATGGAAAAACCACCAACATCAAAGTTGTAGATATTTTCAAGGTGATCAATTTAGACTTACATTTTGCATCATTTTGATTTTTAATGATAAAGTTATGGGCACTTGAAGTTGGACATTTTTCAAATTCAATGGTTTTGGTCCAAAGTGACCTATAATGTTTTGTATCATCACATGTATTTATTTTAGGATTATGAAATTTTGTCCAACATAACTTTTGAAGTAGCCATCTTAACCTTTCCAATGAATTTGGTCTCACCTCATAATCATAAATAATAAAGAAGTTAGGTCCTTGGGAAGTTGACCCAAAATTAGGGTTTCAGTCAAAATGACCCATAATGTTTTGAAATTAATGATGACCTTCCAAGTTTCAAATGGATTTTTGATGGACATTAAAGTTGTTCATATGGTTCTTAAGAACATTGTTTCTCTTAGGGTCATCTTAATTTGACAAACACATCAAAAGTTGTGTCTCAGTGATCCTCAGCTTAGTTAGATGACTTGACTGGTCAACTTCTCAAGGCCAAACTTCAAATCTTGATGAATGAATGATTGAGGATACTCACATAAGATCATATATGCATAAAATAATGAATGAAAGAACTTCCCTTGATTGGATTTGATCATAGGTTGAGGATGCTTCATGAGCAAGGCACAATCAAAGCACAATTGAATTAGAGTTTCCTTGGGAAACAGTCCTCAAGCCCTTTGGGTTATCTTGATCAAATTGGAAAATTGAGATACTTGGGATACATATATGATGATTAAAAGATTTATGGACCATTTTCATGCTTGCTTTCATCTTCATCTAGCCACTTCATTGAGCTTAGGAGCCTCCTAGGAGCATGGGAGCACATGATCACTTGAGCTTCAAAACAAAAGAGTTAGTGACAAATTTTTGTGATTTTGGTTAGTTAACAAAATAAGAAAAGCAATAATATACAATTCAAGCATGCTTGGTGGTCTCAAACCACTCACACAAGTCCCACCCCTAGGGTTAAGGAGTCACACATACTATGATCCTTGAGGCAATGCAATGAGCAAATGATATGATGCCATGAGGGATCTTAGGGTCAAAATTAGGGTCTTACAGCGCAGCCTATGCATTTCTCATCCAAAATGCATGAATTTGAGCTCTTTGGAAAGGTGAGATCAAGAGGAACAAGTTTTATGTTGAACACTTTCTCTTTGGAGCTTAGAACTTGGAGATATTTGAGGTGGAAGTTTGGAAAAATTAGACATATCAAAAATTTTCTAAGTGTTAAGCCATATGTTTCAATATTCCACCTTGCTTAACTTTTTATAGCAGCTTCAAATGAGAAAAGTGTCTTCATCAAAGTTGTATCTCTCTCAAAGAACTAAAAAATGGTCACCAATTTCATATCATTTGGATTTTAAATGATAGAGTTATGCATTTTTGAAGTTTTGCAAAATCACTTGATCAATGGTAAAGGTCAAAAGTGACCTATAATGCAGCCTCATATCACATGTTAAAAGAAGTTGAATTAGCTCCCACTCCAAACATAAAAGTTGAAGTAGACACATTGAATTTGATTGTGCAATCTGGAAATCTTTAATGTCATAAAAATTGAGCAAGTTATGGCCTTGCGAAGTTGACTTTCTAATTAGGGTTTAGACAAAATGACCTATAATGTTTCAATATAGAAAATGATTTTCCATGCAAATCTAGCTCTAGGTCTCAACATGAAAGTTGTTTATAATGTCATTTAGAGTAAGTTTTATCTTGGAATCATTTTCGTATGGTTAAAGTTGTAGGAGATAGGGTCTAGGGGGACCCAGTTTTGATCAAATGAATTCATCTGGCCAACCACCATCAACCAACTTGCTAATTTCCAATTCTCTTGACTTTATTGGCTCATGGCAGATCATATATGCATAAGATAATGAAATTTGAAGTGTCCCTTGAGAAATTTGATCAAATGGTGAGATAGCTTGTTGGAGAAGTTACTCAAGATACCTAGTCAAACCAGGGTTTCTAAGGCAAATCACCCTCAAACTCTTGAAGCAAACTTGATAAATATAACATGTAGAAGAAATTGGGACTCATATATGATGCTTTTAACCATTCTTGAATCAATTCTAGATTGTGCTCTTTGTTCATGAGGGTCTTAAACCCTAGATATGATCAATGAATCAATGAGATCATGCCCTACCTACAAAAGAGTTAGATAGACACAAAAGACATGTTTTTGGTTAGTAAAATGATAGTATACAAGTATGATATAATCACAAGGTGCTTGGTGATCTCTCCATAAAAAAACCCAATGAAAGAGGGGTAAGGAGGATGCCAAGGTATGATCCCAATGCTAATGCTTATGATGAAATTGCACGAGGGATCTTAGGGTCAAAATTGGGGTCTTACAGACAGGTCCAAAAACGTGACCGCTACGGGTCACCTTTGCTATATCGACAATGTTCACAACAGAATTGGTTGTAGGCAACGAAACCTTTTGACCATTCTCCAACATGGTAGCATTATACTGATACGGGACAACTCTATCGGATGCATAAGGGACGGGGCCTGCTAACCGTATTACTAACAGTGATACCGATCTATTGACGTTGTTACCGTTGCTGTTGTCAAACTGAATCACTACCCGCTCAGGGGTTTTAAACACGGGTACTATAACATTGACATCATCTATATTCCTCGATTATTGAATCTAAATTACATTCTCATCCATCAGCTTCTGGATATCTCTCTTGACGATTGAACACCCACATGGGTTTACACTGCAAATTACACAACCGTCATGGTCATGCTCACAATCACTGATGGTACACAAAGTCATATGCATCTCCACCGAGGACCTAGGGATACATCGCACATCAAACACTTGGAAACTTCCCAGACAACCATCTACCATATTAATAGGGGAATTACCATGAACGGACAATGAGTTAGCTTTCACATTCGGTGCACGGTCCTCCAAGGACACCATCCCACTTTCACTAGCTTCTGGACCTCATATTTCAAAGGGTAGCAATTTTCAATATCATTTCCAGGAGCTCCTTGATGAAAGGCACAATGAAGTTCTGGCTTATACCACCATGGAAGTGGTTTTGGAATTTGTGGCGGATTTCTTAGTTGGAGAAGGTTCTTGAGAACCAAAGATGGATAAAGTTCTGCGTATGACATAGGAATAGGGTAAAAAGGGACCTTCTTCCTCTCCAACCTTTGTTGTTGTTGGTTATTGTTGGTGTTATTGTTTTTGTAGTTGTTTGTTATTTGTTGTGGCTGTTGTTGACGTTGTTGTTGAATTGACATTGATTGATTGTTGGAAAATACTGGAATAACTGATGAAATTTGATGATGATGTTGACGTGGTTGCGGATTTCTTCTGACATGAGGCCTCCTCTGCCTCCCAACAGATACTGCATTAGTTTCACCTTCCTTCTTCCTGGAGAAACTACTCCTATACTTCTTGCTTGATGATACCTCTTCATTAGACAAACGCCCCTCATGGACACCTTCCTCTAACCTCATCCCGATGTTTACCATTTTGGTAAAATCACGAGGGGCACTAGAAATCATGCGTTCGTAATAAAACGAACACAGGGTCTTAAGGAAAATCTTGGTCATCTCTTTCTCTTCCAACGGAGGATTGATCTGAGCAGCAAGCTCTCTCCATCTCTGGGCATATTCTTTAAATGTCTCTTTGTCGTTCTGAGACATCGACGTCAACTGGTCTCTATCAAGCTCAATGTCCACATTGTACTTGTACTGCTTAGCTTCACCCAAATCATTAAACATGCGAACACTTACACTATCTAGTCCCATGTACCACCTTAAAGCGGCACCAGTTAGACTGTCTTGGAAGTAGTGAATCAGTAACTGATCATTATCAATTTGCGTTGACATTTTTCTGGCATACATGACGAGATGGCTAAGTGGATAGGTATTTCCCTTATACTTTTCAAAGTCAGGGACTTTGAACTTCATCGAGATTTTGACATTCGGCACTAAGAAAAGTTCAACAACACTCTTACCGAACAAATCTTTTCCTCTCAATGTCTTCAATTCCTTTCTCAGCTCAAGGAACTGATCCTTAATCTCATCCATCTTCTCATAAACATCCAGACCCTCAGACAGCTCGAACTGGTAGATGGTGTCCTCGACACGAGGTAGGGTGTGAACAACTGGAGGCGGAACAGACATGACCGGGCTAGATGCCAACATGGAAGCAAAAGTAATGCCTAACCACAAATAACTTGTGTGACATCAATAGCTCCAAAAGGGTCTCCACTGAGTAGATGGGTCTGAAGCCAACTTATTAAAGACTACTCCACACAACTCGAACATGACTATACCATCCTCCTATCTTAATTGCACTAAAGTTCGGGTTAGAACTTATCTCACCACTCGAAGATCACCAAGCACAACAAGTAAATTATATCACACAAAACAAATATATAAGCATACAAATACACAATTATATACACATAAAAAGTAGGCTAAACCCATTGAGGACTACTCCCCAGCAGAGTTGCCACTTAATTTTTGTAGCGGTAAATTCATGACCATTAAGCTATGGATAAACTTAACGTCAATAAAACTAGATTCGCCACTGCGCTTTTATTGTTTCCAAAGAAAAAGGGAAAAGTACGAACAAAACCCAAAGATAAGAAGTTTTCAAATCAAAACTAATAAAATGCTAGAGATTACAGGTAAGGGGGTTGGTTACACAGAGGGAAGGTGTTAGCACCCAAAGTATCCTAGGTACTCCTAGGGAGCCCTTTTTTTTTGTGTATGTGTTTTGGTATAAAATATGTTTACAATAAATAGAGTGTAGGGATGAGAAAAGAATTCATTAATTATATTTTTGTGTTTGACAAGACCTTCGGACTTGTGCCTACGTACCAACATAAAAATGAGGGATTAAAACCTCATAGTTCGTGGTATCAATTTCAAAATGAGTAAATTTCTTTTAACAAAAAATTGAGTTTAAAAAGAGGCATGAAAGGCCTAAAAGAGTTTGAATCAGTGTTAAATCTTTTTGTCTTTTGAAATTTTAAGTCTAATATGGTTAGATTCATTTACAAGTTTGATTAAGAAAAAGAGAGTTTGAAAAATGCAATGGCATAATGCCAAAGTTTCTAATTTGAAATAAAGTCTAAGTTTAGAAATCACAAGCAAAAAAGGTTTTTAAAAAAGGCGGAGAGATTTGAAATTTAAGAAGTGGGAGGTGATGAAGAGACTAATCTTAAGCAAAACTTAAAAGTTAAGAGTTGAAAAGATCTGACCAATGGGATGCAATCCAATAGACAAGAATGTCATATAGAAATCCACTTTTCCTTCGGAATTTAAATCAAGTAATATCAATAAGCAATTATCACAATAAAGAGCAAGGCGACAAATAAAGATAGCCACATCTAAGCTAACAAATTCATAATCTTCTTCATAATCTTCCCCATGTATCAGATGACATACTCAATGAATGACTCAAAATAAGGCATTAGATCCAGGTTCGAAATAACATTTGCATCAAGACCATGTAGTAGATGAACTCAAATGGATATCATTACTTGCATCAGATGAGAATTCAAATCACGAGAACTTGGTTTCAGAAATGTTGGCATTGGCCAAGTCCTTTTGCATAGGGAATGTTTCCTAATTTTAAGTCCAAAGCTCAGATCAAATCCAACAGTCCACACAAACATTTTTTAGGGTTTTTTTTTGTTTATTAAGTATTTTAAGGTCCTAAGACCACAAGCACAAACAAAATATACAAAAAAATATATACAATCATAATATATGGCTCAAGGGAGCAAAAGGGAAAATGGAACTAAAATAAACAAGTTAAATGATATGCATAATGACAAATGATAAATAGCTTCAATTTAAAGTGCATAAAGTAAATGACTTGAAATTAAAAGTTAGTCAGATGTTAGTTGATTAGATGTTAGTGGACTTTTGCTTTTCAATTGTTTAAGTCATTCTTTGGAGAACACTCAACCCTATATTCACAAGCATGGATCCTTGAACCAAGACATCTTCTAAAGGAAGGAAAAAAGGCTAGGTTTCAACACAATACCATGAAAGGGGGAGACTTACAATCTCACTTACTAGAATGTTATGCCTTTGGGTCAAAATTTAGCGCTATGTTAAGCAATCGTAATTGGACTTATGTAGAAGTCATAACTATCTGAGGTCGGGAAATAAAAATTTTGGGGTTAATGCATATTAGAGTTATGGTATAATAAACCATACTCCTAAAACATACCACACAGAAAAAGAAAATGATCAAAGGATGGACCTAATCTCATCCATATTTGTATTGGTTCATCTAACACAAAGTTATAGATGAACCAATTAGCCTTAGGATATTAAGATGGCATTGGTCAATAAGAGGGATATGATAGAAAGGAATTGAAGATGAAGAGGGAGGGGAAATGAGACAAACATAAATTGGTCATGGGAGGAATTTTATCAAATTAAAATCATTCGTTCATTTTGGGAGATGAAATGTACATTTCATCAATCTCCTAAATCCAATGATTTTAATCCAACAAAAGTCAAATCAACCTTGACCAAGGCCCAAACACATAGTCAAACTCCACAAGTCAATAAAAATGGCTCGACATAATTTCTACACAATTAAACAATTAAAAATCAAATTAAAATGCATTAAATTAAATTATGTTTGACCAAAAACCTAAAACCTCTTCAAAACACCAAATAAATGGCCAAGAGATTTATCATAGGTAAAACAAGGACAAAGGACCTTGGAGAAAAAATTTCATCATTTTTGAAAAGTCAGAAGTATTTTTAAACAATTAAAAGTATGCACAAAAACAATTAAATCATGAGAAATATCAATATTGATCCCAAAAATAATTTTAATTCAGAAAATAAAAGAGAAAAATATTTGAATTTTTTTGGTGAAAGTCCCATATTTTTTAGATCAATAATGAAATTAATATGAATTAATGAAAATAAAGGAATTAAAAGAATTTTCAGAAAAATCAAAAAAACGTGGACCATCTGATCTCCCTCATTAGTTGAGGTGGCAGATCAGATGGATCAGAGCGCGCGTTCCACATATGCATAAGTCAAATGAGATGCACGCGTGGTAATCAGAAGCAACGCCCCGGATTAAATTTTTTTAAAAGGATCATATGGTTGAGATGCTTCCAACACATCGCCGGAGCCAGAGCTCCGGTCTTCTTCTCCGGTGGACCTCACCGGACTGGTCCACCTTCAACCATCACCAAAATGAAAAAGCAAGACATGGATTGAAAGAAAAAATGCTCATGAGCTCGAATTTGGCCTCAATTTTGTCTAATTCAAAGTATATGAAAAGATACAGGGAACTGAATTTTGAGGATCATGATCTGAGTTGCTTCGATTTAACCTAAAAGCAACTCAATCTTGTTGCCTACATTAGTAGGACTTCAGCAAACCAAAAATCAATAAGAATAATAGATAATTAAGAGAGAATCGAAGAGAATAAGTTTCTAAAAAATCACCTTCGAGTTGATCTAATTCCACTTGATCTTGATCTGAATTTGATTGTTTTCTCCTCCTCTTGCTTGCAGAAACCAAATGAGATGAAAAGGAAAGTGAATTTCTGGAGTTTGAACTTCCAAACAGAAGATGAAGTTCAAGCTCGATTTCAAGAGAAACCTTCAGAAGTTCTATGGCAGTGAGGGTTTGAAATGGTCTAGCAAAGCTTGGGCATGGTGTTGATGATGAATTTGAAGCCTTATGCTTGTTTAACTAGGCAATGCACTTGATATTTGTACCACTTTAAAATTGGAAAATTTGGAAACCTTATTACATGGGTGCATGGGCAATGGTTTGGGCCTTGATGCAATCCACTTTCCATTTGTGTGAAAAGAGTACTGAACGCATCATGTGTAAGCATGCAAAAGAATTTGATAATTTGAAATCCAATATTACCAAAACACTTCCCATAATGAAGCCATGTACAAGTCCCTCAATTTTAATCCAAATGAGATGATCTTGGATGTTTTGGAAAGGTAAGATCAAGGGGAATAACGTTCATGTTGAACACTTTTTCATTTGAATCTTGGATCATGATGAATTTTGATGTGGAAGTTTGGGAAATTAAACATATTTGAAACTTTTCAAAGTCCCGAGTCAAATGTTCATTCCACCTTGAATAAATTTTTCTAGGGACTTAAAATGAAAATTGTTCCTTAATAAAAGTTGTATCTATTTCAAACCTCTTCAATTTGTTCACAAATTTGACCTCATTTGGATTTGGCATGAGGGAGTTATGCATTTTAGAAGTTGAGGAAAATCACTTGTTCAATGGTATTGGCCCAAAATGACCTATAATGTTTCCACTTGGCACATGCATTTGAAAGTTGAGTTTTCACTTCCTCCAAACATAAAAGTTAAATTAGACATCTTGAATTTGATCATGCAATTTGAATGGCTTTCATCTCATAAAAAATGAGCAAGTTATGGTCTTGGGAAGTTGACCTCCAAACTAGGGTTTAGACAAAATAACCTATAATCTTTCATCATAAACAATGACTTTCCAAGCAAATCTAGCTATAGACCTCAACATGAAAGTTGTTTGGAATATCAGTTAGAGTAACTTTTCGCTTGGAATCATTTTCATATGACACAAATTATAGGAGATAGGGTTTAAGAAACCCCAGTTTTGACTAGTTGACTTTCTCTGGTCAACCACCATGAACCCACTTGCTAGCTTGATATTCCCTTGACTTTTGGGACTCATGGAGGATCATATATGCATAAGATGATGTAATGTGAAGTATCCCTTGAAATATTTGATCAATGTTGAAGAAACGTGTTGAAGAAGTCACACAAGATACCAAGATGAATTAGGGTTTTCAAGGCAAGCAAACTCCAAAATCTTGAAGATCTCTTGATCAAAATAACATGTGAAGATAATGAGGATCCATATGTGATACCTAGAGCCAAAGTAAACCAAATCTTGATTGAGCTCCTTGCATTGAGGGTCTCAAACCCTAGATATGATCTAGATAGAGCATAAGTGAGCATGTACACTACCTGCAAAAGCAATAAACTATACAATAACATATTTTTGGTATTTTGGTTAGTAAAAATAAATAAAAATGAAGTATGATACAATCAAAAGTGCTTGGTGATCTCTCCCAATACAAACCCAATGAATGAAGGGTGAGGAGGATGCCAAGTTGTGATCCCAATGCTAATGCATATGATGAGATAGCATGAGGGATCTTAGGGTCGAAATTGGGGTCTTACACTTTTGAAGGCAGGATTCATCCGATGAATAAAATATCCCACCTGGTTGTCCAACGTTGTTATAGTAAAGAAGAAATCAGGAAAGTTTCCCATGTGCATAGATTTCACTGACCTTAACAAGGCTTGCCCTAAAGACCCTTACCCATTACCACACATTGATAGATTGATCGATGTCACGTCCGAGTTCCGCCTGCTCAACTTCAAGGATACCTATTCAGGCTACAACCAAATACAAATTAACCCAATAGATGCTCCTAAAATAACATTCATGGCCAACATAAGCAACTACTATTATGAAATAATGCCATTTAGTCTTAAAAAAGTCAGGGCTATGTAGCAAAAAAAGGCTGATGGATCTGGTATTCTCAACACATATATAGAGAAACTTGGAAGTATATGTTAATGACATGTTGATCAAGACGCGATTAGAGGTGAATCATGTAAAAGAATTGGAGAAACATTTAAGTCAGTAAGAATGTAACAAGCCGTATAATATATATCTAGAATAATATCATACAAGTGTTATTTTTAGTACTAACATAACATAAGAGTCTAATGACATCATTATATACACATGTGCAAACTAATAAACATCTATGGAACATGTTATACACTAGTACCTAAAATAAAATCTAAGATCTATGAGCAATCTCTTAATTTCACATGATCCACAACAGAATATCACAACAGTCGAAATCCTTTGAAACATCAATGGACAACTTCTATTGCATATAACCTACAAACAAAACCTGAAAAGAAACAACAATATTGGGGTGAGATAATAGTCTCAGTGAGTTCCCCTATCTTACGGGTTCACTCGGCTCTACATTGTTTCTAATCGATTTCCTAACTCAAGTCTTCAAAGAGGATAAAGACTTAAGCAAATAGGGGATTTTCACATTGTATGGAAACATGTACACTTGATTTAAACAACTCAAAACAATCATTATTCGGAAACCTTACTGTAAGACCCCAATTTTGACCCAAAGACCCCTCATGCTATCTCATCATATGCATTAGCATTAGGATCACACCTTGGCATCCTCCTTACCCCTCTTTCATTGGGTTTATTTTGGAAGAGATCACCAAGCACCATATGATTGTATGATACTTGTATATTGTCATTTACTAACCAAAATACCAAAAATAAGTGTTTGTGTTTGCCTAACTCTTTTGTAGGTAGGGCATGATCACCATTGATCTATCAAGTTCACACCTAGAATTTAAAACCCTCATGGATAAGAGAACAATCAAAGATTGATCCACAATGTCTCAAATCATCATATATGAGTCCCAATGATCTCTACATGTCATATTGATCAAGTATTCTTCAAAGAGTTTGGAGGTGATTTGCCTTGGAAACCCTAGTTTGACTGGGTATCTTGAGTAACTTCCTCAACAAGCTATCTCACCAATCGATCAAATTTCTAAAGGGACACTTCAAAATTCATCATATTGTGCATATATTATCTACCATGAGCCTATAAAGTCAAGAGAATTGAAGGTTAGCAAGTTGGTTGATGGTGGTTGGCCAAATGAATTCATCTAGTCAAAACTGGGTCTCCCTAGACCCTATCTCCTACAATTTTCACCATATGAAAATGTTTCCAAGAGAAACTTTACTCTAGATTACATTCCAAACAACTTACATATTGATACCTAGAGCTAGTTTTGCTTGGAAAATCATTTTATATGTTGAAACATTATAGGTCATTTTGTCTAAACCCTAATTTGAAAGTCAACTTCCCAAGGCCATAACTTGCTTAATTTTTATGATATGAAAGATTTAAAAGTTGCACAATCAAATTAAATATGTCTACTTTAACTTTTATGTTTGGAGTGGGAGCTAATTCAACTTTTATGAGCATGTGATATGAGGATACATTATAGGTCATTTTTTCCCTATACCATTGAACAAATGATTTTCCTCAACTTCAAAAATGCATAAAGCTATCATTCTCAATGAAAATGACATGAAATCTGGGACCATTTTGAAGGTCTTTGAAAGAGATACAACTTTGATGAAGACACTTTTCTCATTTGAATCTCACATAAAAAGTTAAGCAAGGTGGGATATTGAGATATATGGCTTAACACTTAGAAACTTTTTCAACATGTTGAAATTTCCAAACTTCCACCTCAAAATTCACCATGATCCAAGTTCCAAATGAAAAAGTGTCCAACATCAAAGTTGTTCCTCTTGATCTAATCTTTCCAAGGAATCCAATTTCATGCATTTTGGATGAGATTTTCTAAGGATGCGCATGGTCTTAATAGGGTTGTATCATTGGAAGAAATCAAATGCTCAAAATCCCATTTCACATTGCATTGACATCCAAGCCTCATTTGAACTTCAGAATAGTTATATATGGATCAAATTGGATTGCTTCATGGGCCTGTACACGCCTATGCAAGCTTATGCATCACCATGTTCAAATTTAGCAATTTTTCAAGTGTGCAAATATCACTCTCAAATGCTATAAATACAATGCCTTGGAGCTCATTTCAGACACACCTTGCGCGCCGGCTTTGCCCCTCAATTGAAACCCTCACCATTCAAAGGAAAACCTGAGAATTTTCAACCTAAAAATTGAGTTTGAATCTCACTGTTTGGAGATTCAAAAACTCCAGGATCCAAAGCTTTGTACCATTGCCAAACCACTTCTGCAAGCTTCTCAAGTGTGATCAGATCAAGTTTGAAGCAAGCAAGATCCATTTCTGCATAACATTGAAGGTAATTTTCAGAAAACTTATTCTCTTCGATTCTCACTCAATTCTCATCAATTCTCTTAGATCTTTGGTTGTCTGAAGTCCTACAAATGTAGGCAAGAAGATTGAGTTGCTTTGAGGTTAAATAGAAGCAACTCAGTTGACACACCTCAAAATTCAACTCCTCATATCTTTCTATATGTGTGGAGTTAGTTAAAATTGAGGTCAGATTCGTGCTCTACGCTATTTTTTCTTTCAGATCATGTCCTCTTTTTACAATATTTTGATGGTGATGAGTGAACCAGTCTGGTGGACCTCGCCTAAGAAGGTGACCGGAGGTCCAGCGCTGGTGGTGTGCTGGACAGGTTCTGAGCCATTGATCTCATTTAAAATGTTTTAATCTTGGGCGTTGGTTGTGATTACCACGTGTGTGGCGCGCTGACTAAGTTCCACCATGGAACGTGCTTTTCCATCCACTTGATATGCCACCTCAATTAATGAGGGATCAAGTGGTCCACATTTTTTTGATTTTTTGATTTTCATTTTATTTCATTTGATTTTCATTAATTCATATTAATTTTAATATTAATCCAAAAAATATGAGAGTTTCACCAAAAAAATTTAAATAAATTCCTCTTTCATATTTTGAAATAAAATTATTTTTTGGATCATTATTAATATTTTTCATGATTTAATTGATTTTGTGAATAATTTTAATTGTTTAAAAATACTTTTAAGTCTCTAAAAATTCTGAAATTTTTTCTCCAAGGTCCTTTGACCTTGTTTGACCTATGATAAATCTTATGGCCATTTCTTTGGTGTTTTGATGAGGTTTTAGGAATTTGACAAACCATATTTAATTTAATGCTTTATTTTTAGTATTTTTTAAATTGAATAAATGCCAAATAATTATGTTGAGCTATTTTGATGGTTCGTATAAGTTTGACTTGTGTTGTTGGGCCTTGGTCAAGGTTGATTTGACTTTGCTAGGTTAAGATCATTGGATTTAGGGGATTGATGGAATGTACATTCCATCTTCCAAAATGAATGAATGATCTTAATTTGGTAAAAGTCATCCTTTGACCAATTTGAGTTTTGATCCATTCCACTCCCTCTTCATCTAATTCTCATTCTTTATGAATCCATTTCATTTGGTCTATGATGTCTCTAAATCCTAAGACTAGTTTATTGAAAAATTAACATAAGTACGAATGAGATTAGGCCACCTCTTTTGCATATTCTTTTTGTGTGTGGTATGTTTCATGAGCATAGTCCATTATACTATGTGTCTAACATGCATTAACACCAAAATTCTATTGCCCAGTCTCAAATAGTTGTGACTTCTACATAAGTCCAATTACGATTGCTTAACATAGCGTTAAATTTTGATACAAAAGGCACAACATTCTAGTTAGTGAGATTGTAAGTATCCCCTCTGTCGCAACCTGAAAAATACAGTGCGAAAAAAAATAACCGGCGAAAGAAAAAGACAGAAGAGTCGCCACCGTGCGTTATTCATCCCAAAGGAGGGAAAGGAAACGCTCGAAGTAAACCTGAAAAAGGAAAGGACAAGACGGGGTCTCGCAACCAAATCTTGGGTTCGGGAGTCGGTTATGCGAAAGGAAAGTATTAGCACCCCTACGCATCCGTAGTACTCTACGGGATCCACTTTTGTAGTTCTTGTCTAAAGGGTGTGGGTTTATCTTGTGCTGTTTACAACAACAAAAAGGGTTAAATGAAAATGACTCGCGCGGATGTCGCATCCACTGCATACGTATCTCATCTGAATATGAGAATCAGAGTCTTCGTAGCTCGGCTGACCTATGGGTTGGGGGGATATGTGCTCGCTAAGACATCGCGTCTTATGCCTACGTATCTCATCTGGCCTGAGAATCAGAGCAAAACGTAGTTCGGCTAACTACGGGGTTATGGATTGGGTTTTGGACGAACGACGTCACTACGCAATCTATCGGATGCTCGACCTTTGGAGACTTACTCGCCTGTAGTAGAAGGAGTTAACGTGTTGCTTTGGATTTTAGGGTTTGGGATGCTCGAGGGCAAAAAGGGCAGTCCTTGATGAAGGAACCGCGCTACCTGCAGGGATACGAACACAAAACACAAAACATGTATCTTGAGGTAAACACAAAACATTGCATCCTATCGAGGTCTTCCAGCTAGGAAAGCAGTAAAATACGGGAAAAGGTAAAAAGTACCACACGGATAAAGATCCGAAGTAACAGCAACCAAGGGGACAAGAAACCCAGAGATCTCTCAAGCTGGTACCATCAAAGAAAAGTGAGTCAGTACAGGTAATCGGAATGAACCTCCAGGGGGTATCCCACAAATAAAGTGGGAAACCACGCAAGTTATCCCTGCAAAAGTCATGTGAGCCCTCACAAAAATTCAACAAAAGGGTTAGTGAAACATCATAAGCATTTTTTTCATGAATAACAGTATGGTTTCAGAAACCTCAAACCCTGTGGCATACACTCAAAAATTAAACGGTTAAACATTCAAGGCATTGTTTATACATTCATATACATATTAAACCCATGGGCAAAGGTAATGGGAATAATGGCAAACCTGATTGGAGAGCTTGATTGAAATTGAGTTGCACCCGTGAGGTTTACAAAACAATCTTCAGGGTTTATGTGGGGCAAAGGTGATTCTGTGTAGTTGAGTTCCCTTCGGGGTTTGGAGGCTGCTCTGAACTCCGTTAGGTCTTCTCTCACTATCTTTTTCCTCAGGGTTTTGTTCCAAGGAAACCTCAGAGTATTTTGCTTCTCTTCCTTCTTCTCCTCTTTTGTGTGGCCTTTTGTTTCAATGAAACTCTAGTATTTATAGGCTAATATTGGTAGCTTAGTGGGCTTTTGAGAAAGGTCCAAGTCCAAAAAAATTTATTATATTTTACTTATTTAATTAATTAATTAATTAATTAAATTTTTTTATTATTATTAGTATTACTATTATTTATTTATTTTTTTCTTTTTTGTAAAAAATTATTTATTTATTTATTTATTATTTTTTTTTTTTTTGGATCTAATTCTGATTGACATGATGAAATGCAATATGAAATGCTAAATGAATGCATGAATGAGGAGGGCAAATTTTGGGGTGTTACAGCTGCCCCTATTCAAACATCAGCTAACCCGAGTAGGATGAAAGCGAAAAGCTTATCAGACAAACGGGGTGAGCTGTGATTGAATACCAAAGACAAACCGAAAATTTGTGCTCCGAGAATACCACAAAAACGCGGAAATACACCGCGTTGTTTATCTTTCTTCCGATCCTCTGGCTTAATCTAGAGTTTCGATCCTCTGGCTGAACCTATACTCAATTTAGTCCTCTGGTTGGGTATTAATTTTGATCCTCGGGCTGGATATGATTTTGATCTTCTGGCTAGATCTTCTTCGATCTTCTGGCTAGATCTCCTTCGTTTCGATTCTCTGGCTGAATCTATTTCCTTTGATTCTCTGGCTGAATCTACTTCGATCTTCTGGCTAGATCTGAATTGTTGCGATTTTCGATCTTCTGGCTAGATCTTCTTTGTTTCGATTCTCTGGCTGAATCTATTTCCTTTGATTCTCTGGCTGAATCCATTTTCGGTCTTCGGGCTAGACCTGACTTTGATCTTCTGGCTAGATCTGGAGTGTCGATCCTCTGGCTGAATCTGAACTTAATTTGATTCTCTGGCTGAATCTACTTCGATCTTCTGGCTAGATCTGAATTGTTTCGATTCTCTGGCTGAATCTATTTCCGGTCTTCGGGCTAGACCTGACTTCGATCTTCTGGCTAGATCTTCTTCGATCTTCTGGCTAGATCTCCTTTGTTTTGATTCTCTGGCTGAATCTATTTCGATCTTCCGGCTAGATCTGGAATGTTTTGATGATAAATTCCCATCATTAGGATCCCGCATCTGAGGCATGCGCTGGTTGACCCTCTTTTGAAATCTACACCCAACCTTCATATTAGATATGCAGCTTTTAAGCATATTCCACTTTTGGGCTTCGTACATATTCTTCGGGCTAGAACATGTTGTAACGACTCCTCAATTAGACTTGCTGGGGAAATAAAGCTTGTAGGCGACTTCACTGGGGAATCTTCAAATTGAGCCTCAGGCTGACTCTTGGGAAAACGATTCTCAGGCTGAATCTTCAAAAATGACCCTCAGGCTGGATCACTGGAACACGATTCTCAGGCTGAATCTTCGAAATGACCCTCAGGCTGGATCACTGGAACACGATTCTCAGGCTGAATCTTCGAAATGGACCCTCAGGCTGGATCACTGGAACACGATTCTCAGGCTGAATCTTCAAAATGACCCTCAGGCTGGATCACTGGAAAACGATTCTCAGGCTGAATCTTCAAAATGACCCTCAGGCTGGATCGCTCACGCTTGATCCTCTGGCTGGATCTCATGACCTTGGTTGTAAAGTAATTCTTCAGTCTTCTTGGAAGAACCTGTTTATCAGCTTATGTGTATGCTTGATATGATATGCATGCGAATGCAAATGCTATGCATGGTGTAAAAGAAAAAAAAAATCTGCTAGGGGAAGCAAACTCCGGTAGGGAGTAGATCGTTGTATCAATCCTTGAATGCTCTGTGGGGAATGATCCGTCTGCCGGGACCAATGAGCCACCAAAAATAAATTGGCTGCTTGAAAAGTCGACCTTGCGGGGGGAGTATCAACTATGGAAACTTTGTTCGGCGAGGCTCTGTGAGGAGAGTCTGTGGGGAAAACACTTCCTGGGGAAATGTCGTAGGAAACGACCTTTGCTGGGGATATGAACTTGCTAATCGCCCTCAAGCCGGGGATTAACAAATCTGTTAAAAATAATCTGCTGGGGAATGAGATGAACACTGGGGACGCCACCCTCTCATCTGTTGGTTATGCAACCACTCCGCTGTTGCTAGGAAGATACAGTCTGACACTGTCAACTCCACTGGGGATATATAGTCTGGATACTGTCAACTCTACTAGGGATAGACAGTCTGGATACTGTCAACTCTGTTGGGGAACATGCTCTGCTGAGGAGAGACTTTGTCAATCGCTTAGGGATGAGGATTCATGACTTGGCATCCGATTCCTGTGACCTGCAACCAAAAATACACGTATGCCTCGGGGGAATTACTCGGTTTGAATTCAACGTCCGGGATTAAGCACATTCAAAGCAATTTTAAATGTTTTCCTGTGCAAATCATCTGCAAAAGCCACCATTATGTTCATATGCAATATGTTTTATCAAAAATTCGGACATTTTTGCAAATAAACTGATAAATGAAAAATAAAGAGGCTCTTTAACTGAATTATTCGACTCTTACTGGGGAGAAAATTTGTGTCAGGAATAGGCGAGGGCATCAAGAAGCTGATCCCTGAAAAGAGGTGATCGCTATAAAAAGAGAACTATCCTAATGGCAATGGGGATACGGGGTCCCACTGAGTTTCGACTCTGCTATGACTCGTATGTCCTCAAGACGCTCTGCTCATCTTGCTTTCTGAAGTGGATGATTAGTCGATCTTTAACCTTCGAAGATTGTCGGATTGAATGAAACGGTGATATAACACTGATGAACTCAGATCATAGTCATTCGCTTATTCCCTAACTTTTGCCCGGATCGCCCCCTTTTCGGGTTTTCAATCCACCGGGATACCCATTTTTGCCTGAGCCGCCCTTTTGGGTTTTCGACTCACCGGGTGTACTCTTTTTTTTTATAAATCCCTAATTTTTGCCCGAACCTCTTTATTCTTTTTTTTTTGGTTCGTCGGGATGCCCCTTTTTTGCCTGGACTATTCTTTTTACTGTCCAGCGGGTCTATTTTATGCGAAGTATTTTTTAACTGCGTCTGAGTTGATAGGGGACGAGAATCCTTCGCCATCCATGGTTGTTAACATCAAAGCTCCGCCATAGAAAATCCTTTTAACCACGTACGGACCCTCATAGTTCGGTGTCCATTTGCCCCTGTGATCTGTGTTGGGAGGAAGAAATCTTTTGAGTACCAATTCACCGACTCGATACTCCCGAGAGCACACTTTCTGACCAAATGCTTTCTTCATTCGTCTCTGACCGAGATACGTCAATTCTGGGTACGTAGTTCCAGCATAGCACCATTTCCCTGTTGGTTTGATTGATGACCAAAGTTGAGTCCCCGTATACATCCAAGGTTTTAATCTGTATATTGACGGCTTCCTCAAGTTTTAGGAGCTTCGTATTTGGCTTCATTGTTGGTGCAGGGAAAAGTTATTCTGGCACCAAATGGCATATGAACCCCCTTCCGGTGTGATCAATACTATACCAACTCCGCGACCATTGACGTGGACCGCCCCATCAAACATCATAACCCATTTGGATTCAGGGTCAGGCCCCTCCTCCGGGAGTGGTTCCTCTCAATCTTTCGATTTGAGAAACATGATGTCCTCATCAGGAAAGTCAAACCTCATAGGTTGGTAATCATCAATCGGTTGCTCTACAAGATAGTCTGACAAGACACTTGCCTTGATGCCTTTTTGTGAAGTGTATTGGACGTCGTACTCTGTCGGTATCATTTGTCGCCTAGTAACCTTTCCGGTAAGTGATGGCTTTTCAAAAATATACTTGACTGGATCCATTTTTGATATCAATAGAGTCGTGTGAGTCAACATATACTGTCTTAGTCGGCGAGCAGCCCATGCCAAAGCGCAGCAAGTTTTCTCGAGCAACGAGTATCTTTGTTCACAGTCGGTAAACTTTTGCTAAGGTAGTATATTGCATGCTCTTTTCGACCTGACTCGTCATGTTGACCGAGCACACAACCCATTGACTTTTCTAACACAGTCAAGTACATGATCAATGGTCTTTCCTCTCGGCCTGTAGACTGGCCCCGATCTTGATCTCTTTCTTGTCGTCCTCGATACCAACGTTGACGGTCTCAACCACCTCCTGATAAGGTGTAATAGCTCGGTCCTCCTGTTTCAACAATCTGGCTAACCCTTCAGGCAATTCACATTCTTCCTCAGCCCCTTCTTCGGCTTGATAGATAGGATTATGGAAGTCATACTTGGCCATAGCAGTGTCGTTAGCAGTGAGATCCGGGTGGTCGGCTCTGCATGATGGAGGATCATGCTTTACCTTAGAATGAGAGAGATTTTTTTTGAAAGAAAGGAAAAACGAAAAAAGAAACATTGCCATTTTTTTTGTAAAAGTAAAAAACTGAAAGAAAGAGAACACAAAACTGTTTGCAAAAGCCGTCCTTTATTGATGATAAAAATAATTGTGAAACGTAACTAAATGGATGGCCCTACAAATGAGCCGTTACACCTTGGGCAAAGTGTAAGACTTTATTATGCATGTAATAAAGGAAAACAATAAAAATCACTCTTTCAATAGAGTAACCCAGACGGTTCTTTCAGACGACCAATTGTCGAGCTTTTCTCCCAGGACACACGGGAGAATCCATCTATCTAAGTCACAGTCGCTGTCAGCCTTGTCTTCATCTGCAGCATTGATGGTGTGGGGAGAAACCAAACCCCCGCTGGAGAGAGTACCGGTTTCATTCTTCTGAGATCCCGGAGCATACCCCAATCCAAACTTGTCTTCTTTGATGATTGGCTCCACAAATTTGCCCCAGCCTTGGGCATTACCAGCTTCAACCACTTCGACAGCGTTAATCCCCTGCCCGCCGTGAGCCGGCATCGGGTTCTGGATAACATTAGGCACCGGAGCAAAATTGATAGCCTGGGCATCTCTCAAATCTTATACCTTTAACTGGAGAGCCTTGCAATTATCTGTAGTATGGCCAGGTGCGTTGGAGTGAAAAGCACATCTGGCGTTGACATCATAACCTCTAGGCAAATTATTGGGATCGATTGGTGGGGCCAGAGTTCTCAATGTAACCAGATTCATGTCAATCAGCTTGGGAAGTAATACTGAATAAGGCATTGGGATTGGCTCGATGACCCGGTCCGTCTGCCTTGGACGTTGTTGATAGTGTCTCTGCTGACCCGGATTACCTCCTTGTTGTTGATTGTTGTACCTGGGTTGTTGTTGCGGATGATATTGCGGTTGAGGAACAGGTGTTGGAATAGTGACTGCGGCCACTTGATCTTGATAATAATTAGGGCGTCCTCTACCCCTGCCTTTGCCGGCATACACAGCGTTTGTCTCGCCTTCTTTTCTTCGCTGACCGTTACCAGCAAACGGTCTCTTGGGACCTGATGGGTTGGAAGCACTATTGTCTTGAATTCGGCCCATCTTCAATAGACTCTCGATTCTTTCTCCAGCAATTACTATCTCTGCAAAGCTGATTGATGGGCAAGCAGCCAATCTCTCAATATAATTGCCTTGAAGAGTGTTCATGAACATGTCCGCCATCTCCCTTTCAGACATAGGGGGTTGGACGGACGCAGCAATCTGTCTCCAACACTGAGCATACTCTCTAAAGGTTTCCTTGGAAGTCTGGGACGTACCTTGCAACAAGGTCCGATTTGGAGCCATGTCCAAGTTGTATTGATATTGCTTGACAAAAGCCTCTGCCAAGTCTTTCCAGCTCTTGATGGTAGTACGAGACAAATGAGAATACCATTCACGAGAAGCTCCAGTTAGACTGTCTTCAAAATAGTACATCCACAGCTTTTCATCTTCCGTGTGAGCTCCCAACCTTCCCAAATAAGATTGGAGATGAGTGTGTGGGCAAGAAGCCCCGTTGTATTTCTCAAAAGTAGGGGGTTTGAACTTGTGAGGAATCCTTACTCCCTGAACCAGACCAAGATTTGTGACATCAAAGCCTAAGGAATTTTGAGACTCCAAAGATTTGAGCTTCTCAGCAAGCTCATCCATACGGCGAGTGGTCTCAAGGGCCTCGTCGTGCAAAGAAAATTGATCACACTGATAATCTTCAGTAACGGGGTGCCCGTTAATCCGAATTCCTTGATTCACATTGTACCTTCCGCCAATACCATTTCCAACATTCCCTGTGTTACCAACATTACCCGAGTTTCCATCAGCATTTGCGTTACCCGCGTTACCAGTGTTCACAGGGTTATCAGCGTTCCCAGGGTTACCAGGGTTCCCAGGGTTACCAGGGTTTCCCTCAGCATTTGGTATCTCCAAATCTGGATTGGGCCTCGGTTGCTCAACCAATTCCCTCAGCTTTTCTTGGCCTGCTGCCATACCAGTCATCAATGTCATGAACTGATCCATCCTTTCACGCATATCAGCCAGCTCTTTCTGTACTTGGTACATCGCTAGTCGTGGACGGTTTTCCTTTGTCGGGTATCTGTGAACTCGCTTGGGACCAATAACTGCCTGATACAGGGAACAAACATTAGACACTGCGGTGACACCTGCAAAACAGACAAGGGTTAATATGCATGGTATGCGATGCACTGCTTGTTCAGTTTTAAGGCACCCCCGTTTTGAAAGGGAATACCCTGCAAATGAATAAGCATGAGATGTTGGATGCAAATATGCAGATGATGTTATGCAATGCAAAGGCATGTCAATCAGAATTGATGGATCCGCTTGAACATCTGTCCGGTTGCACTGTCTGGAGAGAAATTAAGAGCACACCAAACAAAGGTCATGGGATGGATCATGTTATCCTTAATATCAACCACCCATTTTGGTGGATTATGGTTTACATCTTATCAACACCCGAGTTTCATTGATATTAAGGATACCTGATCGGATTAACCATGAATCAAGGGTTTGTTGCAAGTCACGAGCATGGAGTTTAGGTTAAGAACCACCCAAAAGGAGTGTACTAAGGTTTAAACCTGCCAAACATGTTCTACAAAAGGTTCCCATAGTCATAATCCCATCTTTCGGATATTATCAGAGGAACGACTACTCGTATTCCAACAATATTCTCAAGAGAGACTCTTATGAGTGTAGTATCGCGTAACAATCGTATCAAATCTTACATTTGAACGACTTTCCCACTACGTCCTACGAATAGGCCAAGATGGGTTTGGTAAACTAAGGTCCTCGGCTTCTTAGGTCTATATTGGAACAAGTAATGTCTAACCACAACTTACTTATGTGACATTATTGATCTCAACATGACCTCCACCAAGTGAATGGGCTTGCAAGTCAACTCGCTAAGGAATACTCCACACAAGTTGACAGGACTATGCCATTCTCCTATCTTAAGTGCACTCGAGTTCGGGTATAGAACTCATCTCACAAAGATCACCAAGCAGCCATAGCCAACCAACAGATAAAGCAATGATATGTACACAATGCAATAAGGTAAAGCAGGTAAATAAATAACCATACAAAAGCATGAACACCCAATAAACAAACTACAAAAGCTAGGAGGGACTCGCTTAGGGAAACCGGTTCCCCAGCAGAGTCGCCAGCTGTCGCAACCTGAAATATACAGTGCGAAAAAAAACAACCGGCGAAAGAAAAAGACAGAAGAGTCGCCACCGTGCGTTATTCATCCCAAAGGAGGGAAAGGAAACGCTCGAAGTAAACCTGAAAAAGGAAAGGACAAGACGGGGTCTCGCAACCAAATCTTGGGTTCGGGAGTCGATTATGCGAAGGGAAGGTATTAGCACCCCTACGCATCCGTAGTACTCTACGGGATCCACTTTTGTAGTTCTTGTCTAAAGGGTGTGGGTTTATCTTGTGCTGTTTACAAAAAAAAAGGGGTTAAATGAAAATGACTCGCACGGATGTCGCATCCACTGCATACGTATCTCATCTGAATATGAGAATCAGAGTCTTCGTAGCTCGGCTGACCTATGGGTTGGGGGGATGTGTGCTCGCTAAGACATCGCGTCTTATGCCTACGTATCTCATCTGGCCTGAGAATCAGAGCAAAACGTAGTTCGACTAACTACGGGGTTATGGATTGGGTTTTGGACGAACGACGTCACTACGCAATCTACCGGATGCTCGACCTTTGGAGACTTACTCGCCTGTAGTAGAAGGAGTTAACGTGTTGCTTTGGGTTTTAGGGTTTGGGATGCTCGAGGGCAAAAAGGGCAGTCCTTGATGAAGGAACCGCGCTACCTGCAGGGATACGAACACAAAACACAAAACATGTATCTTGAGGTAAACACAAAACATTGCATCATATCGAGGTCTTCCAGCTAGGAAAGCAGTAAAATGCGGGAAAAGGTAAAAAGTACCACACGGATAAAGATCCGAAGTAACAGCAACCAAGGGGACAAGAAACCCAGAGATCTCTCAAGCTGGTACCATCAAAGAAAAGTGAGTCAGTACAGGTAATCGGAATGAACCTCCAGGGGGTATCCCATAAATAAAGTGGGAAACCACGCAAGTTATCCCTGCAAAAGTCATGTGAGCCCTCACAAAAATTCAACAAAAGGGTTAGTGAAACATCATAAGCATTTTTTTCATGAATAACAGTATGGTTTCAGAAACCTCAAACCCTGTGGCATACACTCAAAAATTAAACGGTTAAACATTCAAGGCATTGTTTATACATTCATATACATATTAAACCCATGGGCAAAGGTAATGGGAATAATGGCAAACCTGATTGGAGAGCTTGATTGAAATTGAGTTGCACCCGTGAGGTTTACAAAACAATCTTCAGGGTTTATGTGGGGCAAAGGTGATTCTGTGTAGTTGAGTTCCCTTCGGGGTTTGGAGGTTGCTCTGAACTCCGTTAGGTCTTCTCTCACTATCTTTTTCCTCAGGGTTTTGTTCCAAGGAAACCTCAGAGTATTTTGCTTCTCTTCCTTCTTCTCCTCTTCTGTGTGGCCTTTTGTTTCAATGAAACTCTAGTATTTATAGGCTAATATTGGTAGCTTAGTGGGCTTTTGAGAAAGGTCCAAGTCCAAAAAAATTTATTATATTTTACTTATTTAATTAATTAATTAATTAATTAATTAATTAAAATTTTTTATTATTATTATTATTTTTTATTTTATTTTATTTTTGTAAAAAATTATTTATTTATTTTTTTTCGTTTTTTTTTTTTTGATCTAATTCTGATTGACATGATGAAATGCAATATGAAATGCTAAATGAATGCATGAATGAGGAGGGCAAATTTTGGGGTGTTACACCCTCTTTCATGGTATTATGTGGAAATTTGGCCTTTTTTCCTTCCTTTGGAAGATGTCTTGGTTCAAGGATCCATGCTTGTGAAAAGTGGGTTGAGTGTTCTCCAAAGAATGACTTAAAAAAAAAGACAAAACAATACTAACTTCTAATTCATTAACAACTAACATTTAATTTCAAGCCATTTACTTTTAATGCACTTTCATTTTTAAGCTCTATTCATTTTCCATTATTCATACCATTCTAATTATTTATATTAATGCCTTTTCACTTTGTCCACTTGGACCATATTCTGTGATATATCTTATTTATGTATATTTTGTTTGTTTGTGTTGGTCTTTGACCATTAATGTACGCAATAAGAAACAAAAACCCTAAAAAACTATTGTGTGGACTGTTGGTTTGATCTTGGGAAATTAGACTTAGAATTTAGACAACATCCCTATGAAAAAGGACTTGGCCAATGCCAACTTTCATGTAACCAAGTGCTTGCAATTTGAAACTTCATCTGATACATCATTGAAGATCCCTTTGAGTTCATCTGCAACATGATCATTGTGTAGCTGTTATTTTGAACCTATGACTTATGGAATTCATCTGTTACATGAGCAAATTTGTAGGAGATCATGGAGTGGCTAAAGCTTGGATGGGGCTATCTTTATTTGATGTCTTGCTCTTCAAGATAATATTGTATGCATTGTTTGTTGCTTGATTCTAATGTCCAAGAGAATTTGGGGTTTCTATATGACATTCTTGTCTATTGGATTGCTACCCATCGGTCAGATCTTTTCAACTCTTAACTTTTAAATTTATGTTTAGGATTAGTCTCTTCATCTCCTCCCCATCTCGTTAATTTAAAAACCTCTCCCCCCTTTTAAAACTTCTTTGTTTGAGCTTGTTATTTTCTAAACTTAGATCCCTTTGAAAACTAGAAACTTTGGCCTTATGCCATTGCATTTTCAAACCTCTTTTCTTAAAACAAACTTGTAAATAAACTTAACTATACTTTACTTAAAATTTTAAAAAGCAAAAAAGAACTAACTCATTCAAACCATTTTAGGCCTTAGATCCCTTTCAAACTTAAGTTTTGTTAAAAGCAATACATCTACTTTGAAATTTATATCACGAACTACGGGGTTTTGATCCCTCATTTTCATGTTGGTACGTAGGCACAAGTCCGAAAGTCTTGTCAAACACAAAAATATAATTAATGAATTCTTTTCTCATCCTCCCATTCTATTTGTTTGTAAACATCACTTTGTAGTAAATACATATGCACACAGAAAGGGCTCCCTAGGAGTACCTAGGACACTTTGGGTGCTAACACCTTCCCTCTGTGTAACCAACCCCCTTACCTGTAATCTCTGACATTTTATTAGTTTTGATTTGAAAACTTCTTACTTTTGGGTTTTGTTCGTACTTTTCCCTTTTCCCTTGGAAACAATAAAAGCACGGTGGCGACTCTTGTTATTTGATGTCTTGCTTATCCATAGCTTGATGATCATGAGTTTACCGCTACTGAAATTAAGTGGTGACTCTGCTGGGGAGTAGTCTCCAGTGGGTTTAGCTTACTTTTTTTTTGTGTATATAATTTTATATATGTGATGTATCTATATTTGTGTGATATAATCTGCTTGTTATGCTTGGTGATCTCTGAGTGGTGAGATAAGTTCTAACCCAAACATGAGTGCAATTCAGATAGGAGGATGGTATAGTCATGTTCGACTTGTGTGGAGTAGTCCTTAACAAGTTAGCTTGAGATCCATCTGCTCAGTGGAGACCCTTTTGGATTTGGAAATGTCACACAAGTATTTGTGGTTAGGCATTACTATCTCTAATTTGGGTTGGAAAAGCTGAGGACCGTAGAACATTTACCCCCTCTTGGCCTATTTAGGACATAGTGCAGAGACTATTCAAGTGTAGACTTGATAACAATTGTTATGCGATATTACACTCAGATGAGTTTCTCTTGAGAATATTATGGGTCGATGAGTCAGTCATCTTAACCTGTAACATCCGATAGATGGAATAAAGACTCTGGGAACTTTTTAGAACATGATCTACAGGTTTCATCCTTAGTTCACTCCTTTGGGATGGTTCTTACCCATACTCCATGCTCGTGACTCACAACAAACCCTTGATTCTTGGTTGATCTAATCAAGTCTTATCAATATCAATGGAACTTGGGTGTTAATAAGGTGTAACCCATAATCCACCAAAATGGATGATTGATCTTGACAATGACTTGATTCATCCCTTGACCTTTGTTTGCTTTCCTTGTGTGTGATCCCTTATTTGTGGTTGTTGCATTCATGCGCATCATAACATTCATCACACGAAAATTTCAAGGAACTGAGGTATTATTTGCAAATATTTTCAGACCATGGATTATGGACGAAGGAACACTAGGAAGCTTCTATCTATCTTGTTTGCTGATGTGGTTGAAGGACTTTTAAGTGTATTAGTGCAGTTCTACGACCCTCTCTACCGTTGCTTCACTTTTCCTGATTATCAGCTTGTACCTACGTTGGAGGAGTATGCCCATCTCTTAGGAATACTTGTTTCTATCAAGGTACCTTTTAGTGGCTTGGAAGAGATTCCCAGATCTCATCTTATTGCTGAAGCTCTTCACTTGAAGAAGTCTGAGATAAAGGCTCATTGGGTGAAGAAAGGAGGATTATTTGGGTTGCCATCTGATTTCCTCATCAAGAAAGCTACTGCTTTTGCTCAGGCCGATAGTATGGACGCTTTTGAAGCTATCTTTGTGTTGCTCATTTATGGATTAGATTTGTTCCCTAACGTTGATGGTTTTATTGATGTTAACGCCATTAGTCTTTTCTTGATTGGGAATCCTTTGCCAACTCTGTTAGGAGATATGTACTTTTCTGTGCATCTAAGGAATTCTAAGGGTGGTGGAACTATTGTCTATTGCATTCCTATTATGTATAAGTGGTTTATTTCGCACTTGCCTTAGACACCTATTTTTGTGGAGAACAAACAATGTCTACGGTGGTCTCAGAGACTAATGCCTCTCACAAATGATGATATAGTTTGATATGGTCCTTCTTTGAGCAGTTTTGAGATTATTGATTGTTGTGGTGAATTCTCTAATGTACCTTATATTGGTACACAAGGAGGAATTAACTACAACCCTGCTTTGGCTCGTCGTCAACTTGGGTTCCCCTTGAGAGACAAACCTAATAACACTTTGTTAGAAGGTCTTTTCTATCAAGAGGGCAAAAATCCCTAACATTTGAAGCAGAAGATTGTGCATGCTTGGTATAATATGCATAGGAAATGAAGATCCGAGCTTGGTTCGTGCAATTGTGTGGCTTTCAAAGCTTACACTCTTTGGGTGAAGAAGATAACTTTGGAGTTAAAGATGCCTTATCCTTGTGAGAGACCTATATCTATGGTTGTGGTTGAGCCATTAACTCTCCCTAACCAAGATTTAGAGGAGTTGGAAGGCGCACTCGCCAAGATGAAGCAAGAGAAAGATATGTGGGAAGAGCGTTTCCGTGCTTTAAGCAAGAAGCATGAAGAGTTGTAGTTGGAGTCTAAGGACAAAGATGCACTTATCGAGCTACTTGAAGACCGAGTGACAAAGCGACAGAGAGAGCCGTAGGTTTCATCTTCCTCTAGCATGCCCTAGCCTTCCGTCGCTTGGAAGAAGATTGTTAATCAACTTGTCCTCGAGAAGACTCAGATGAAGGCTTCTTTTGAGACCGAGATTCGACGCATTCGAAGGAAGTAAGCGCCTACAACCAGGCCTTATGATATTGTTGTTAGGAATCCTTAGGATGACTAGTCTCATTTTCTCTTGTATTTTTATTTGGTTTCTGAAATTGTACTCAGTGTAATCCTTCCAATTATATAAATAAAAAAGATTTTTGGTCATATCAAGTTGTTGCAATTGTTATTAAATATATTATATATATTTGCAAATGATATAGTAAGTTCCTTGAAAAATGAAAATAAATAAACAAGCATTGCATTCCATGCATCATTTGCATAAGCAGGTTTCTCTTTCGCCAAATGTCTCATTGGTGTTTCTTCTGTGCTTCAACCAAGCCGACTCACGGGACAACACTCGTGGCAATCATCTGAGAATCATGGAACATCTTGAGCAAGAGAATAGAGAGCTGAATGACGAGATCTCCCACCTGACTGCCATGATGGAGTCAGTGCTAGCTGCTCAGAGCCAATCGTCTCCAACACCCGCAACTCCTCCTCCTCAAAGGACTATTATTTCAGAGGTGGCTACCTCTACCATGCCTGCTGCTACCGCTTATTTTGCGCCTTCCATGCCTACCGAATTCCCGTGGGGAATTCCGCCAAACTTCATGCCTGAAGGCTTTGCGCCTACTTTTGCTTCCACGCCGACATCTAGCCCAGTCATGTTTGTGCCGCCTCCCGTTGTTCACACCTTACCTCGTGTGGAGGACACCATTTACCATTCTGAGCCATCTGAGGGCCCGAATGTTTATGAGAAAATGAACGAAATGAAGGATCAATTTCTTGAGCTGCGCAAGGAATTGAAGACGTTGAGAGGTAAGGACCTATTTGGGAAAAGTGCTGATGAGTTATGTCTAGTGCCAAATGTGAAGATCCCGATGAAATTCAAAGTGCCTGACTTTGAAAAATACAGAGGGAACTCATGTCCGCTCAGTCACTTGGTGATGTATGCCCGCAAAATGTCTACCTAAATAGATAATGACGAGCTGTTAATCCACTACTTCCAAGACAGTCTGATCGGTGCTGCGCTCAGATGGTATATAGAGTTGGATAGTGCGAGCATCCACACTTTCAACGATTTGGGAGAAGCTTTTGTCAAGCAGTATAAGTATAATATGGATATGGAGCCTGATAGAGACCAACTGAGGTCTATGTCTTAGAAGGATAAGGAGACATTCAAAGAATATGCGCAGAGGTTGAGAGAATTAGCTGCTCAGATCACCCCTCCTTTAGAGGAGAAGGAGATGACAAAGATCTTTTTAAAGACCCTGAGTTCATTTTACTATGAACGTATGATTGCCAGTGCCCCCAGTGACTTTACCGAAATGGAAATATGTGGATGAGGCTTGAAGAAGGTGTCCGAGAAGGACGATTGTCAAAGGAGGAAGCATCATCAAGTAAGAGATATGGCAGCAGTTTCGGGAAGAAGAAAGACAGTGAAGCTAATGCAATCTCCAGTGGGAGGAAGAGGAGGCCTCAGATCAGAAAGAGTCAACCATCCCGTCAACAACATTATCAAGTATCCTCAGTAATTCCAGTATTTTCGAACAGTCAATCAACACCAATTCAGCAATAACAACAACATCAACAACAACAACCACAACAACGAACAAACACCTACAGCAACAACGATACCAACAATCATCATCAGCAAAATTTCGAAAGTAAGAAGGTCTCTTTTGACCCGATTCCTATGACTTATGCAGAATTGTATCCATCTTTGGTTCTCAAGAACCTACTCCAACCGAGAAACCCGCCACAAATTCCAGAACCACTTCCATGGTGGTACAAACCTGAA
The DNA here is from genome assembly GCF_024323335.1 of Lathyrus oleraceus. NCBI lineage: Eukaryota > Viridiplantae > Streptophyta > Magnoliopsida > Fabales > Fabaceae > Lathyrus > Lathyrus oleraceus. The sequence continues at coordinate 365,259,732 of NC_066583.1, forward strand.
TTCCGTTGTGCTTTTCATCAAGGGGCACCCGGACATGACATTGAGCACTGCTATCCGCTCAAGTACGAAGTTCAGAAGCTGATAAAGAGTGGAATTGTATCCTTCGAGGACCGTGCGCCGAACGTGAAAGCAAATCCACTGCCTGCTCCTGGGAATTCTTTTGTTAACATGGTGGATGGTTGTCCCGGAGAGTTTAAAGTGTTTGATGTTCGTTTCATCCGTAGGTCCTTAGTGGCAATGCATAAGGACATTTTTATGGTGAGTGATTGTGAGCATGACCATGATGGTTATGTTATCTGCAGTGTCAACCCGATGGGTTGTGAGCATGACCATGAAGGACATCGAGCGGTTGATGGATGAAGGAATGATCTAAATTGTTCAATCCCGTCATGTAGATAACGATGTGAATGTCATAGTGCCCGTTTTCAAGAATCTGGAAAGACTAGTCATTCAATACAACAATAGTAATAGTAACGGCAACAATCAAAGATCAGTATCATCTTTGGTCATACGGTTAGCGGGCCCAGTCCCGTATTCATCCGATAAAGCTGTTCTGTATCAATACAATGTGACGATGTTGAAAGATGGTCAAGAGGTTCCATTTCCTACGGCCAGTTCTGTAGTGAGTATTACTGATGTTACTAAGGTGACCCGTAGCGGTCGAGTGTTTGGGTCGGTGTTCCCAAAAGATAAGGAAGAATCAACTGTCAATAAGAAAGTGGAAGTACCTGCTGTAGATCCGGTTAGTGCTCCAAAGTGTCAGTTTGGTGAATCCAGCAATTTGAAGGCTAATGATGATGATGAGGTACTTCGTCTAATAAAGAAGAGTGAGTTTAACATGGTGGAGCAGCTTCTCCAAACCCCCTCAAATATTTCAGTACTGTCTCTACTAATGAATTCAGTAGCGCACAGGGAAGCACTGCAAAGAGTTCTAGAGCAAGCGTTTGTGGAACATGATGTTACGGTGGACCAGCTTGATCATATAGTAACTAACATCACTTCTTGCAATAACCTCAGTTTTTTTGATGAGGAACTCCCTGAGGAGGGTAGGAATCATAATCTGGCTTTGCATATTTCCATGAATTGCAAAGATGATGCTTTGTCCAATGTATTGGTTGACACCAGGTCTTTGTTAAACGTACTTCCAAAGTTAACTCTTTCAAAGTTGTCATATCAAGGAGCGCCTATGAGGTATAGTGGTGTAATCGTCAAATCTTTTAACGGTTCGTGCAAAACAGTGATAGGTGAAGTAGACCTTCCAGTGAAGATAGGTCCAAGTGATTTTCAGATTACTTTTCAAGTAATGGATATCCACCCGGCCTACAGTTTTCTATTGGGAAGGCCATGGATCCACGAGGCGGGAGCTGTTACACACACACTGCATCAGAAGCTCAAATTTGTGAAGAATGGGAAGCTTGTTATTATTGGTAGGGAAAAGGCGTTGTTGGTTAGCCACCTGTCATCTTTCTCTTATGTTGAAGCTGAGGATGAGGTTGGAACTCCGTTCCAAGCCTTTTCTATTGCTGCTGAAAAGAGAGTTGGGGCACCTAAGTCCTCATTGAAAGATGCAATAAAGATTGTTGAAGAAGGCAATGTTGATCAGTGGGGGCACATGGTAGAGGTCTTCGACAACAAAGGTAGAACCGGTCTGGGTTTTCAACAAGGTTTGTCTACTGCTAGATCAGAGGATATGCAACTTAGCTTCCGTAGCAGAGGGTTCATTCATGGAAATGAACAACACTTAGCTGCTGTTCCAGAGGATAACGAAGAGGAAGACTGCACCAATTTTGTGACGCGTGGAAAGGCTTGCAACAATTGGACTGCTGTTGATATTCCTTTTATTTTGCATCGATCTAAGTAATTGATTTTATTTGTTTTCAAAAATCCTTCTCATATGCCTAAGGGGGAAGTGAACATTGTTAGGCATTTCAAATTTGATCATCAATAAAAATTAATTCTATTCATCCACATCTATGATGTTTTGTTTTTACTTTTTGCTTTATTCTGAAAATGGTAATCACAAAAAACATAAATAAACAATATAATTCTCCATCTGCATAATATTTGGTCACAAAATTCACTTCTCTAAAATCGAAATATCAAATCATTATGCAGGTTGGTTCCTAACCCCATTGAATATAATGATCCTTCTCCTTCTCCAAATTTTGAATTCCCTGTGTTTGAAGCCGAGGAAGAAAGTGATGAAGAAATGAGTAATGAATTGTCTCGTCTTCTCGAGCATGATGAAAATACCATTTAGCCATTCGAAGAGCAGATTGAGTTAGTCAACTTGGGTTTCGAGGATGATGTGAAGGAAGTGAAGATTGGGCCTCGACTGTGTCCAGACGCAAAGAAGGGGTTGGTTGATCTTCTTCGAGAGTATTCAAATGTGTTTGCTTGGTCCTATAAAGACATGCCTGGTTTGGATTCCGAGATTATGGAGCATAGATTGCCGTTAAAGCCAGAATGTTCGTCAGTAAAGCAGAAGTTGAGAAGAACGCATCCTGATATGGCAGTGAAGATCAAAGAAGAAGTGCATAAGCAAATTGATGTCGGTTTCCTTGTGAATGTTGAATATCTGCAATGGATGGCCAATATTGTGCCTGTAGTGAAGAAAGATGGAAAAGTCTACATGTGTGTCGATTATAGAGATTTGAATAAAGCTAGTCCGAAAGATGATTTTCCTCTGCAGCACATTGATATGTTGGTATACAATACTGATAAATTCAAAGTCTTTTGGTTTATGGATGGATTTTCTGGATATAATCAGATCAAGATGGCACCCGGAGATATGGAGAAGACCACATTCATTACACCCTTGGGAACATTCTGTTATAGAGTGATACCTTTCGGTTTAAAGAATGCTGGTGCGACTTACCAAAGAGCAATGGCTACTCTTTTTCATGATATGATGCATAAAGAGATTGAAGTTTATGTCGATGACATGATTGCTAAATCTATTGATGAAGAGGAACATGTTGAGCATTTGTTGAAGCTATTCCAGTGTTTGAGGAAGTATAAACTCCGCTTGAATCCCAATAAGTGTACTTTTCGTGTTCGTTCTGGTAAGTTGTTGGGTTTTATTGTTAGCGAGAAGGGTATTGAGGTTGATCCTGCCAAGGTCAAAGCAATACAAGAGATGCCTGCGCCCAAAACTGAGAAGCGAGTCAGAGGTTTTCTCGGTCGCTTGAATTATATTTCTAGATTCATTTCACACATGACTGCCACATGTGCGTATATATTCAAGCTTCTTCGGAAAGATCAGTCTTGTGATTGGACCGAAGATTTCCAGAAAGCTTTTGACAGTATCAAAGAATATCTACTTGAACCTCCGATTTTGTCTCCACCTGTTGAAGGAAGACCGTCAATCATGTATTTGAATGTGCTTGAAGATAGTATGGGTTGTGTTCTTGGTCAGCAAGATGAGATTGGAAAGAAAGAATTTGCAATTTACTACCTCAGTAAGAAGTTCACCGATTGTGATACTCGATACTTTATGCTTGAGAAAACTTATTGCGCATTGGCTTGGGCTGCTAAGCGTCTGCGTCAGTATATGTTGAATCATACCACTTGGTTGATATCCAAAATGGATCCAATCAAGTATATATTTGAGAAGCCTGCTTTAATTGGGAGGATTACCCGTTGGCAGATGTTGTTATCAGAGTATGATATTGAATAGCGATCTCAGAAAGCAATCAAAGGTAGTATCTTGGCTGACCATTTGGCTCACCAACCGATTGAAGATTATCAGTCAGTACAATATGATTTTCCTGAAGAAGAGATCTTGTAATTGAAAATGGAAGATTGTGATGAACCGTTTCTTGAAGAAGGGCCAGAACCTGGTTCCCGTTTGGGCATTGGGGCAGTGATTATTACTCTTCAAGGCACGCATTTTCCCTTTACATCCAGATTGACTTTCAAGTGTACAAACAATATGGCAGAGTATGAAGCTTGCATTATGGGGCTTGAAGAGGCCATTAATCTCAGAATCAAGCATTTAGATGCCTTTGGAGATTCGGATTTGGTTGTGAATCAGATCAAAGGTGAATGGGAGACAAATCAACCCGGTTTGATACCATATAGAGATTATGCGAGGAGGATTTCAACTTTCTTTACAAAAGTTGAGTTTCATCATATCCCTCGAGATGAAAACCGGATGGCAGATGCTCTTGCAACATTGGCTTCAATGATCATAGTGGAATATTGGAATGAAGTTCCCAATTTGACTGTGATGCGTCTTGATAGGCCAGCACATGTGTTTGCTGTTGAGGAGATCAAAGATGAAAAGCCGTGGTATTACGACATCAAATGTTTCCTCCAAATTCAGATTTACCCGCCTTGGGCATCTTTGAAAGATAAGAAGACTTTGAGAAGATTAGCCGACAACTTCTACCTGAATGGTGATGTGTTGTATAAGAGAAATTTCGATATGGTTCTGCTCAGATGCGTGGGTAGACAAGAAGCAGACTTGTTGATGAATGAAGTCCATGAAGGTTCCTTTGGTACTCATTCCAATGGACATGCAATGGCAAAGAAGATGTTGCGAGCAAGTTACTATTGGCTGATAATGGAATCTGATTGTTGCAAGTTTGTGAAGAAATGGCACAAGTGTCAAATTTATGCAGATAAGATTCATGTTCCTCCGACACTGTTGAAGGTCATTTCCTCCCCATGGCCCTTCTCCATGTGGGGAATCGATATGATTGACATGACTGAGTCCAAAGATTCGAATGGACATCGTTTCATTTTGGTGGCAATTGACTACTTCAGAAAATGGGTTGAAGCGGCATCGTACGTGAATGTAACCAAGCAAGTTGTTGTAAGGTTTATCAAGAATCAGATTATACGTCGTTATGGTGTGGCAAGTAAGATCATTACTGATAATAGATCGAACTTGAATAATAATATGGTGGAAGCTCTTTGTAAAGACTTCAAGTGTGCACGTCATAATTCTTATCCCTGTAGACCCAAGATGAATGGGGCTGTTGAAGCTGCAAATAAGAACATTAAGAAGATTATTCAGAAGATGGTTATGACGTATAAGGATTGGCATGAGATGCTCCCATTTGCTTTGCACGGGTATCATACATCCATCCGTACTTCAATAGGGGAAACCCCTTTCTCTCTTGTATATGGTATGGAAGCAGTGCTCCCTGTAGAGGTTGAGATTCCATCATTGCGTGTGCTCATGGATGCCAAGTTGATTGAGGCTGAATGGTGTCAAACCAAATATGATCAGTTGAATTTGATTGAAGAGAAAAGATTGACGGTAATGTGTCATGGTCAGTTATATCAGCAAAGGATGAATAAAGCTTTTGATAAGAAGGTCAGACCTCGGGTATTCAGGGAAGGTGACCTTGTGCTCAAGAAGATTTTATCTTTCGAACCAGATTCTAGGGGCAAATGGACTCCTAATTATGAAGGCTCATATGTTGTCAAGAGAGCCTTTTCAGGAAGTGCTTTGATTCTTACAACTATGGATGGTGAAGAGTTCACTCGTCCTATGAACGTAGATGTAGTAAAGAAATACTTGGCATAAGAATAAAAGAACAACTCGCTAAGTTGAAAACCGAAAGGGCGACTTAGGCAAAAATGAGCGCCTCGGTGGATTGAAAACCCGAAAGGGCGATCTAGGCAAAAATTTGAGACATAAAATAGAAAAGAATTTTCCCGATAAGTTGAGTACCCCACCCCGGGGCAACTTATGCAAAAATTAAGGATTTTGGCAGGTAACTGCATTCTTCTGATCTTCCAGTCTTGGAGAACTTTGTTGAGCACAAGGGTTGACGTGATTCATCATCCCCAGTAATAGCCAAAAACATAGCGGATATCAAGATTTGGAGGAAGGAATAATGATCATTTGTATTCAATGAAACCCTTTTCCATGTAAATTACCATTTTCAACTTTGTAAAGATCTACGGAGTCTCGTCATTTACAAACTACCATTCTATTAAATAAAGTTGAGCTTTTATCCAATTGTTTCCACTCTCATTTGTTTCAGCCAAATAGTTTAAATTTTTTTATGATCATCTTTGAAATTAAAATTTTAAACCAAAATCTTTTATTTATTATTAAAACATATAAAAGCAAGAATTTTAAAGCAATTTTAAAGCAATATCAATAACATTTCGAAAAACAGCAAGTCCTAAGTGTGAAGCATTAATGGTTCCCGAGCAGTTAACCCTCAGTTATCCCCAATTGAGTTGGTTGATTCAGTTCCCCTGTGGAGTGTTTGTCCCCAACGAAGTTTGTGCATAAGTTCCCGACAAAATTGGTGATTACCCAGCTAGTTTTGATCTCCAACAGAGTGAGGAGGTTTTCCCCACTAGTTGCCATCCGACTCACTCCCATTTAGAGTTTCCTCTTGGTTTTTGAGCAGCTATTTGCATTTATCCTCTGTATGGTTGTCTCCCCATTCAATATGGTATTTACTTAAAATTCCCCGCGGATTCGATAACATTTCCTTTCCTCAGCAGATCTCTTCCTTCCCCGGTTAGGGTTGAGCCCGTGGGATGCTGATCTCTCTTTTCTCTAGCATTTGTCTCCTTATTTTGTGGATTGACCGAGGATTGTACCGATGATTCAAATTTTGCGACACCTTTGTATCCTTTGCAATTGTTTTATCAGCATAATCATCATATATACATATACATATACACTCATAATTTCATAATTGCATCATCATATCTACTGATTCATTGTTTGAGATCCCTATTCTCTGTTATGGCGGTACTTTATACCCATACAAATCTAGCGTCTGTCATCCTTTAATTGTAGAGTGTCGTCCCCTTAAGCAGAAAGACTTTAATCTTTCTCCTTTTCCCTACTGAGTTATTCCCTCGTGGACGGGTATTGTTTTAGTTTCCTCCCTAGTTGATTATCTGGATGGAATCACTCCCCTTGAGTTATATCCTCATTGGGTTGAGTCTTGATTGATCGTTTCTTTCTAGCTCTTGTTTAGATAGATGCTTTGGGTCCCCTAAGAGTTTATTACCCAGTAAATGGTGGTATTCTTCTTAGTTTGCAGTTCGTTACTTCTTACCCAATACCCGACAAAAGTACCCATGTTTTCCCCATCAATAGAGTCCCCAGTGGATTCATTTTTTCCAGAAGTATATCCTTGATATGTTCATCCTAACCAATGACAGATATCTTTCTTCCCCTGTTTGAGTTTATCCTTGATATGTTCATCCTAACCGATGGCGGATACTCTCATCTTGTGGTATTCTACCCAGTAAAAAGGTAGTTGTAATCCCTATTTTGTTCCCCCAAAGAGTTAATCCTTGATATGTTCATCCTAACCGATGACAGGTTTCCTTCTCTTTGGTCGTTTTCTACCCATTAACTGGTAGTTGTAAATCCTACTTTCCCTCAACAGAGTCTATCCTTGATATGTTCATCCTAACCGGTGACGAATTTTCTCTTTGTTGGTATTCTATCAAGTATTTGATAGATGTAATTCCTACTTTTGGTTCAGTTGGTTTATCCTTGATATGTTCATCTTAACCGGTGACGGATATCCTCCTTGATATCCCAGGTAAGTCTATCCTTGATATGTTTATCCTAACTGATGACAGATTTTCTTTCCTTTTGAGTCTATCCTTGATATGTTCACCCTAACTGGTGACGGATATTCTCGTCCTTGGTCTTCTACCCAGTAACTGGTAGTTGTAAATCCTATTTTTGCAGTTTTCACCCAACAAGGTTGTTCTTACCCAGTAACCGGTAGTGAATACTCCCTCCTGGTGCGAATTCCCAGTGAGCCATCCTTGATATGTTCATCCTAACCGATGACGGGCGTCCTCTTTGTCATACTTTTATTATCTCCTTACCTAATGACAGGTAGTGGATAATAGACTTCTGCTCCTCCTGTGTTGAATTTTATTTCTTCCCTAGTTGAGTTGAGGGTGCATTTCCTTAGTGAAATCATTTTTCCTACAAGATTTGAGTGTGACAATTTTACCCTGATCTACTTGTATCCCCTGCAGACATTTTGTTTACCCGACTGAGTCTTCCCATTTTTTTTATGGAATTCCTCTAGTCCCTCAAACAATTTTTAAGTCGTAGCCTGGCCTACGCATAACCCTTTTTTACCCTAGAGTCTCTGTCTCCCCGACGAGTTTTCCTTATGAAATGCATTATGCTCTTGCGGATATTCGGTCTCTCTGATTTCTTCTCCTTTGTGGCAACATTTCCCCATAGAGAATTTTCTTCTACATTCATACCATATGCATCATGAGGTCTCTTAGGGACCAAAATTTGTTTCTATGTTGTTATTTAAGCCCATTCTACTGATTCAATGCGAAGATTTTAACCTTAATCTCCTCAGTTATAACGTCCTTAAATAGGGGCATCTGTAAGACCCTAATTTTGACCCTAATATCCCTCATGCTATCTCATCATATGCATTAGCATTAGGATCACACCTTGGCATCCTCCTTACCCCTTTTTCATTGGGTTTATTTTGGGAGAGATCACCAAGCACCATGTGATTGTATCATACTTATATATTGTCATTTTACTAACCAAAATACCAAAAATATGTCTTTGTATTTGCCTAACTCTTTTGTAGGTAGGGCATGATCACCATTGATCTATCAGGTTCACACCTAGGGTTTAAGACCCTCATGGCTAAGAGCACAATCAAATATTGATCCACAATGTCTCAAATCATCATATCATCAACATACACCTCAATCTCCTTGTGCATCGTATCATGAAACAAGGTAGTCATAGCGCGTTGATACGTGGCTCCGGCGTTCTTCAAACCGAAGGGCATCACTCGATAACAGAATGTTCCCTAGGGTGTGATGAATGTTGTCTTCTCCATATCCTCAGGTGCCATTTTAATCTGGTTATAACCGGAAAATCCATCCATAAACAAAAAGACATTGAATTTAGCCGTATTATCTACCAACATATCAATGTGTGGTAGGGGAAAATCATCTTTCGGACTAGCTTTATTCAAGTCACGGTAATCCACACACATTCGAACTTTCCCATCCTTCTTAGGCACAGGCACAATATTGGCCACCCACTGAGGATATGTAGAAGTCACCAGAAACACCACATCAATTTTCTTATGAACTTCTTCTTTAATCTTCACTGCCATATCAGGATGAGTTCTTCTGAGCTTTTTCCTCACAGGCACACACTCAGGCTTCAACGACAAGAAATGTTGCACGATATAAGTATCTAGACCAGGCATGTCTTCATACGACCAGGCAAAGACGTCGACATATTCTCGTAGCAACTTAATCAACCCCTTCTTGACAGACTCTTCAAGGAGTGCCCCAATCTTCACTTCACAAATGCAGTCTTCAGTCCCCAAGTTGACTGTTTCCAGATTCTCAAGATATGGCTGAATGATCTTCTCCTCGTGCTCAAGCAGACGGGTAATCTCATTAGGAATCTCTTCAACATTATCTTCTTCTGCCTCAAATACAGGGAACTCAAAGTTAGGAGATGGTGTTGGATCATTATGTTCAATGGGTTTGATTAACCTGCATAATGATTTTGAGTATAAAAGAGATTTTAGAATTCAAACAAAGCAAATCATTATGCATATGAAAAGATTGATTTTATTCTCTTTTTAGGGTTTTATGGTGATCACCAACTTCATGCAAAAAGCAAAAAGAAAAAAGAAATTGGGAAAAAAAACATTTAACATGCGATTATTGAATGAATATCATTGTATTAATCAAATTATGCCAACAATGTCTTCACTTTTCCTTTTGGCATGGGAGAAGGGTTTTTAAGCAAAATGAACACATTACGTTGACTTATGGATAATTGTTGGAACATCAACATCGACCCAATTATTGTAGATTCCTCCGGGTATGACAAAGTTGCCAAGGTCTTCCACTTCATCATCTTCAACAATGGCAGCAGCTTCCTGATCTTCAACGGTGTGGATGAAACCTCCACTCTGAAATAACCCAAGATCATTAGAAACACCAGAAGAGTACCCTATACCAGCCTAGGATTTGTTATCTTTCAACTTGATCATTTCCCCAAACCAGTAGTTGCACCATGCTCAATGGCCAACTTTGCATCATTATATGAGACAAATGAAGAAAGTCCTTTCCTAGAAGAATCAACAATAGACAAGGCTTGGAACAGCGTTCCAACCTCATCCTCATCATCAATATAGGAGAAGGAAGATAAATGGTTGACCAAGAGAGCCTTCTCCCCCCTATCACCACCAACTTCTTGTTCTTCACGAACTTCAACTTTTGGTGTAGGGTGGATGTCACGGCGCCTGCCTCGTGAATCCATGGTCTACCAAGCAAACAACTATATGACGGATGAATATCTATGACCTAGAAAGTGATATGGAAATCACTAAGTCCAATCTTGATTGGGAGTTCTAATTCGCCAATCACAGTTTTACGCGATCCATCGAAAGCTTTCACTACTATAACACCCCAAAATTTGCCCTCCTCATTCATGCATTCATTTAGCATTTCATATTGCATTTCATCATGTCAATTAGAATTAGATCCAAGAAACTTAAAAAAAAAAAAAAAAAAAAAAAAACAACGGAAAATGAGTAAATAAATAATTAAATAAAAAAACGAAAAAAAAAATAATTATTATTTTTTACAAAAATAAATAAATAAATAAAAATAATAATAAAAAAATAAATAAAATATAATAGAAAAACTTGGACTTGGACCTCTCTCATTTGAGCCCACAAAGCCATAAAAATCAGGTTATAAAAGAGGGAGATCAGACAGAAAAAGGAAGAGAAGCAAAATACTCTGAGGTTTCCTTGAAACAAAACCCTTGACAAAACCTGGAGAGGAACCTGACAGAGAACTCAGAGCAACCCTCATCTCACGCAAACCCTAACATTTCAACCGGTCTCTCCCATCAGGTTTGCCTCATTCCCATAATTTTATGCTCTTAATTTGGATCATCTGAATGTATGAGGTATAATGGATGAATTTCATTATGTTTTTGCCCACGGGTTTAATTATGCATGAATGGGTGAAACCTATGCCTTGAATGTTTAATCACATGATTTCTGAAATGTATGCCACAGGGTTTGAGGTTTCTGAAACCATACTGTTATCCATGAAAAAAATGCTTATCGTGTTTCACTAACCCTTTTGTTGAGTTTTTGTGAGGGCTCACAGACTCTTGCAGAGATGGTTTGCGTGGTTTTCCCACTTTATTTGTGGGATACCCCCTGGAGGTTCATTCCGATTACCTGTACTGACTCACCTTTCTTTGATGGCATTAGCTTGGGAGATCCCTGGGTTTCTTACTCCTTTAATTGCTGTTACTTCGGATCCTTATCCGTGTGGTACTTTTACCTCTTTTCCGCATTTTATCGCTTTCTTAGCTGGAAGACCTCGATAGGAGGCATTTGTTTTCTTTTGTTTATTTACTTTTGAGCCCCTTGTTGGCACATTTACTTTATACATGTTTGTTTTGTATGTGTTCGTATCCCTGCAGGTAGCGCGGTTCCTTCGTCAAGGACTGCCTTTTTGCCCTTGAGCATCCCAAACCCTAAAACCCAAAGCAACATGTTAACTCCTTCTACTACAGGCGAGTAAGTCTCCAAAGGTCGAGCATCCGGTAGATTGCGTAGTGACGTCGTTCGTCCAAAACCCAATCCATAACCCCGTAGTTAGCCGAACTACGTTTTGCTCTGATTCTCAGGCCAGATGAGATACGTAGGCATAAGACGCGATGTCTTAGCGAGCACAATTACCCTTAACCCCTAGGTAGCCGAGCTACGAAGACTCTGATTCTCATATTCAGATGAGATACGTATGCAGTGGATGCGACATCCACGCAAGTCATTTTCATTTAACCCCTTTTTTTTAGTAAATAACACATTAGATAAACCCACACCCTTTAGACAAGAACTACAAAAGTGGATCCCGTAGAGTACTACGGATGCGTAGGGGTGCTAATACCTTCCCTTCGCATAATCGACTCCCGAACCCAAGATTTGGTTGCGAGACCCTATCTTGTCCTTTCCTTTTTCAGGTTTACTTCGAGCGTTTCCTTTCCCTCCTTTGGGATGAATAACGCACGGTGGCGACTCTTCTGTCATTTTCTTTCGCCGGTTGTTTTTTCGCGCACTATATTTTTCAGGTTGCGACAGCTGGCGACTCTGCTGGGGATTAACAGAAGTTGACCTCTTGCTGGTCCATCTTCCCTAAGCGAGTCCCTCCTAGCTTGTGTGATTTCTTGTTTATGTTCATGCTTTTGTACATTTATTTGCTTACCTGCTTGCATGCATCTGTTGTATCTGTTGGATCTGTTTGTTTGTTTGTTGGGATGGGGTGTTTTATGAGAGATAAGCCCATTACCTAGGCTTGAGTGTACACACAGGTTTTAGAGTGGATAATCATAAGGCTTGCGTGGTGTGTTGCTACATTAAGTCGTTCGTGAAGAACCACACCCAGACGAAGTTTCTTCTGGATATATTATGTCTTACGGGTGTTCCGTAACGGCAGGATGTTCCTCTAGAAATCGTCGACTCTGGTGACCATTTCCCGAGAACTCAGTCGAGGCCTCTCCTCCGAGACGTGATTATGTTAGCTCTGGTGGGCGCATTCTCGCTGCTCAATCCGAGGACCCCGAGACTGGGAACTTGCTTTAGGATGTCCTGTTGAGGGGAGTCAATGGAGGTCTTTTGTCCCGTAATAATGCCAAACCTTCAATGGTAAACGTATTATTCGCGACTGAAGGGCTGAAGCTGACGAACTTCTGTTCTTAGAACCTACCAGTGAGGGGCGGGCTAAATTCAGGAAACCTTAACCTCCAACCAACCCGGTTTTCTGGAGCAGAGTTTTGGTCTTGTATTATATTCCTCAGTGAATTTCTCTCCAGGCAGTGCAACCTGACAGATGTTCAAGCGGATCCATCAATTCTGATTGACATGCCTTTGCATTGCATAACATCATCTGCATATTTGCATCCAACATCTCATGCTTATTCATTTGCAGGGTATTCCCTTTCAAAACGGGGGTGCCTTAAAACTGAACAAGCAGTGCATCGCATACCATGCATATTAACCCTTGTCTGTTTTGCAGGTGTCACCGCAGTGTCTAATGTTTGTTCCCTGTATCAGGCAGTTATTGGTCCCAAGCGAGTCCACAGGTACCCGACAAAGGAAAATCGTCCACAGCTAGCGATGGACCAAGTACAGAAAGAGCTGGCTGATATGCGTGAAAGGATGGATCAGTTCATGACATTGATGACTGGTATGGCAGAAGGCCAGGAAAAGCTGAGGGAATTGGTTGAGCAACCGAGACCCGATCCGGAGGTGGAAATACCAAATGTTGAGGGAAACCCTGATAACCCTGGGAACGCTGATAACCCTGTGAACACTGGTAACGCGGGTAACGCAAATGCTGATGGAAACCCGGGTAATGTTGGCAACACAGGGAATGTTGGAAATGGTATTGGCGGAAGGTACAATGTGAATCAAGGAATTCGGATTAACAGGCGCCCCGTTACTGAAGATTATCAGTATGATCAATTTTCTTTGCACGACGAGGCCCTCGAGACCACTCGTCGTATGGATGAGCTTGCTAAGAAGCTCAAATCTTTGGAGTCTCAAAATTCCTTAGGCTTTGATGTCACAAATCTTGGTCTGGTTCAGGGAGTAAGGATTCCTCACAAGTTCAAACCCCCTAATTTTGAGAAATACAACGGGGCTTCTTGCCCACGCACTCATCTCCAATCTTATCTGGGAAGGTTGGGAGCTCACACGGAAGATGAAAAGCTGTGGATGTACTATTTTGAAGACAGCCTAACTGGAGCTTCTCGTGAATGGTATTCTCATTTGTCTCGTACTACCATCAAGAGCTGGAAAGACTTGGCAGAGGCTTTTGTCAAGCAATATCAATACAACTTGGACATGGCTCCAAATCGGACCTTGTTGCAAGGTTTGTCTCAGACTGCCAAGGAAACCTTTAGAGAGTATGCTCAGCGTTAGAGACAGATTGATGCATCCGTCCAACCCCCTATGTCTGAAAGGGAGATGGCGGACATGTTCATGAGCACTCTTCAAGGCTATTATATTGAGAGATTGGCTGCTTGCCCGTCAATCAGCTTTGCAGAGATAGTAATTGTTGGAGAAAGAATCGAGAGTCTGTTGAAGATGGGCCGAATTCAAGACAATAGTGCTTCCAACTCATCAGGTCCCAAGAGACCGTTTGTTGGTAACGGTCAGCGAAGAAAAGAAGGCGAGGCAAGCGTTGTGTATGCCGGCAGAAGCAGGGGTAGAGGACGCCCTAATTATTATTAAGATCAAGTGGCCGCAGTCACTATTCCAACACCTGTTCCTCAACCGCAATATCATCTGCAACAACTACCCAGGTACAACAATCAACAACAAGGAGGTAATCCGGGTCAGCAGAGACACTATTAACAACGTCCAAGGCAGACGGACCGGGTCATCGAACCAATCCCAATGCCTTATTCAGTATTACTTCCCAAGCTGATTGACATGAATCTGGTTACGTTGAGAACTCTGGCCCCACCAATCGATCCCAATAATTTGCCTAGAGGTTATGATGTCAACGCCAGATGTGCTTTTCACTCCAACACACCTGGCCATACTACAGATAATTGCAAGGCTCTCCAGTTAAAGGTACAAGATTTGAGAGATGCCCAGGCTATCAATTTTGCTCTGGTGCCTAATGTTATCCAGAACCCGATGCCGGCTCACGGCGGGCAGAGGATTAATGTTGTTGATAGTGGGGAAACTTTGAATTTGGTTTCTGATGTGACTAAGGTGAAGACTTCGCTATCGGTGGTTAAAGACCGACTTCTGAAAGGACAGATTTTCCCGGGCTGTGGGGAAGAATGCAGAAATTGTTAAGCTGCCGAAAACGGATGTGACAGTTTGAGAAGGGGTATTCAACAACTGATAGATGAAGGTTGTCTTCAGTTCGATCAGGCCCGTCCAGTGAAGAATGATGTATCGACGGTGACGTTTTATTTCACTCCTGAAGAAATATATGTTCCCGAGACACTCGCTCCGACAATAATATATTTCCCAGAAAGTACAGAACCAGCAGCGGTGAACATCGAAAGTTCAGCACCAGTTGCAATTTACTCTGACAGCCCTCAACCGACTTTGGTTGGTCCGATCACCATCACAATACCAGGACCTGTTCCGTATGAGAAAGACAGTGCTATCCCGTGGCACTATGGGGCTGATATCTACTGCCAGGGGCAGAAAGTTAACGAAGAAGACATTAACATTGGTAGCTCCGCTGTAGACAATGTTGGAGGGGTTGGTGGCTTCACTCGCAGTGGACGCCTATTTGCACCATCAACATTACGCGCGAATACTGAAGCCGAGGCAGCTGCCAAGGCTAAAGGGAAACAGATGGTCGCCGAAGAGGTTACTACTGAGGAAGATCCTCCTAAGACCGCATTCGAGAAGGAAGTGGATGAGTTTATGAGGATTATCAAGAAAAGTGACTACAAGGTAGTCGACCAGCTAAATCAGACACCCTCAAAGATCTCCATTCTCTCACTATTGCTGTGCTCTGAGGCGCACAGAGCAGCCTTGTTGAAAGTACTGAATATGGCATATGTTCCACCGGAGATAACTGTTAACCAGCTGGAGTCGGTAGTTTCCAATGTAAACGCTAGCCGGGGGCTAGGTTTCACCGATAATGACCTGACATCTGAGGGCAGGAATCACAACAAAGCCTTGCATATCACAATGGAGTGCAAAGGGGTGGTGCTTTCCCATGTTTTGGTTGATACAGGCTCTTCTCTGAACGTTCTTCCAAAGAAAGCCTTAACGAAGTTGGATTGCGATGACACCATCCTGAGGCCAAGTAACTTAGTTGTGAGGGCTTTTGATGGCTCTAAGAGAGCTGTCTTTGGCGAAGTTGAGTTGCCAGTTAAGATTGGACCGCAGGTATTCAAGAGTACCGTTTATGTGATGGATATCCAACCTGCCTACAGCTGTCTGCTAGGTCGGCCTTGGATTCATGTTGTCGGTGTTGTTACTTCTACCCTCCACCAGAAGCTCAAATATGAACTAGAAGGTCAGGTCGTCACTGTCTGTGGTGAAGAGGATATTTTTGTTAGCCACATGTCTACATTTAAGTATGTAGAGATGGACGGCGAGATGCACGAGATGCTGTGTCAGGGCGTCGAAGCCATAAACATCAATGAGGTCGCGCCCGAAGCTGTCTTTTCACCTGAGTTTGAGAAGGTCGGGACTTCTATCTCTTCATACAAGCAAGTTGTTAAAGTGGTTAAAGCTGGTAATGCCCAAGGCTGGGGCAAATTTGTGGAGCCAGTCATCAAAGAAGACAAGTTTGGATTGGGGTATGCTCTGGGATCTCAGAAGAATGAAACAGGTACTCTCTCCAGCGGGGGTTTGGTTTCTCCCCATATCGTCAATGCTGCAGATGAAGACAAGGCTGACAGCGACTGTGACTTAGATAGCTGGATTCGCCCGTGTGTCCCGGGAGAAAAGCTCGACAATTGGTCGTCTGAAAAAACCGTCCGGGTTACTCTACTGAAAGAGTGATTTTTATTGTTTTCCTTTATTACATGCATAATAAAGTCTTACACTTTGCCCAAGGTGTAACGGCTCATTTGTAGGGCCATCCATTTAGTTACACTTCGCAATTATTTTTATCATCAATAAAGGACGGCTTTTGCAAACAATTTTGTGTTCTCTTTCTTTCAGTTTTTTTTCTACTTTTACAAAAAAAATGGCAATGTTTCTTTTTTCGTTTTTTCTTTCTTTCCAAAAAAAATCTCTCATTCTAAGGTAGAGCATGATCCTCCATCATGCAGAGCGGACCACCCGGATCTCACTACTAACGACACTGCTATGGCCAAGTATGACTTCGACAATCCTATCTATTAAGCCGAAGAAGGGGTTGAGGAAGATTGTGAATTGCCTGAAGGGTTAGCCAGATTGTGGAAACAGGAGGACCGAGCTATTACACCTTATCAGGAGGTGATTGAGACCGTCAACATCGGCACCGCAGACGAAAAGAAAGAGATCAAGATCGGGGCAAGTCTACAGGCCGAGAGGAAAGACCGTTGATCATGTACTTGACTGTGTTAAAAAGGTCAATGGGTTGTGTGCTCGGTCAGCATGACGAGTCAGGTCGAAAAGAGCATGCAATATACTACCTTAGCAAAAGTTTACCGACTGTGAACAAAGATACTCATTGCTCGAGAAAACTTGCCGCGCTTTGGCATGGGCTGCTCGCCGACTAAGACAGTATATGTTGACTCACACGACTCTATTGATATCAAAAATGGATCCAGTCAAGTATATTTTTAAAAATCCAGCACTTACCGGAAAGGTTACTAGGTGACAAATGATACTAACAGAGTATGACATCCAATACACTTCACAAAAAGCCATCAAGGGAAGTGTCTTGTCAGACTATCTTGCAGAGCAACCGATTGGTATACACCTCAGCCTCATCTGGCTCCTTACAGAGACTACACGAGAAGATCGTTGACTTTCTTTTGAAGAAAACCAATTTGCTGATGCTTTGTTTACCTTGTCTTCGATGATTAAGGTGCTATGCTGGAACTACGTACCCAGAATTGACGTATCTCGGTCAGAGACGAATGAAGAAAGCATTTGGTCAAAAAGTGCGCCCTCGGGGGTATCAAGTCGGTGAATTGGTACTCAAAAGATTTCTTCCTCCCAACACAGATCACAGGGGCAAATGGACACCGAACTATGAGGGTCCGTACGTGGTTAAAAGGATTTTCTATGGCGGAGCTTTGATGCTAACAACCATGGATGGCGAAGGATTCCCGTCCCCTATTAACTCAGACGCAGTTAAAAAAAAATACTTCGCATAAAATAGACCCGCTGGACGATAAAAAGAATAGTCCAGGCAAAAAAAGGGCATCCCGACGAACCAAAAAAAAAAGAATAAAGAGGTTCGGGCAAAAATTAGGGATATAAAAAAGGAGTACACCCGGTGAGTCAAAAACCCAAAAGGGCGGCACAGGCAAAATGGGTATCCCGGTGGATTGAAAACCCGAAAAGGGGGCGATCCAGGCAAAAGTTAGGGACTAAGCGAATGACTGTGATCTGAGTTCATCAGTGTTATATCACCGTTTCATTCAATCCGGCAATCTTCGAAGGTTAAAGATCGACTAATCATCCACTTCAGAAAGCAAGATGAGCAGAGCGTCTTGAGGACATACGAGCCATAGCAGAGTCGAAACTCGGTGGGACCCCGTATCCCCATTGCCATTAGGATAGTTCTCTTTTTATAGCGATCACCTCTTTTCAGGGATCAGCTTCCTGATACCCTCGCCTATTCCTGGCACAAATTTTCTCCCCAGTAAGAGTCGAATAATTTAGTTAAAGAGCCTCTTTATTTTTCATTTATCAGTTTGTTTGCAAAAATGTCCGAATTTTTGATAAAACATATTGCATATGAACATAATGGTGGCTTTTGCAAATGATTTGCACAGGAAAACATTTAAAATTGCTTTGAATGTGCTTAATCCCGGACGGTGAATTCAAACCGAGTAATTCCCCCGAGGCATACGTGTATTTTTGGTTGCAGGTCACAGGAACCGGATGCCAAGTCATGAATCCTCATCCCCAAGCGGTTGACAAAGTCTCTCCTCAGCAGAGCATGTTCCCCATCAGAGTTGACAGTATCCAGACTATATATCCCCAGCGGAGTTGACAGTGTCAGACGGTATCTTCCTAGCAACAGCGGAGTGGTTGCATAACCAACAGATGAGAGGGTGGTGTTCCCAGTGTTCATCTCATTCCCCAGCAGATTATTTTTAACAGATTTGTTAATCCCCAGATTGAGGGCGGTTAGCAAGTTCATATCCCCAGCAAAGGTCGTTTCCTACGACATTTCCCCATGAAGTGTTTTCCCCACAGACTCTCCTCACAGAGCCTCCCCGAACAAAGTTTCCATAGTTGATACTCCCCCCGCAAGGTCAACTTTTCAAGCAGCCAATTTATTTTTGGTGGCTCATTGGTCCCGGCAGACGGATCATTCCCCACAGAGCATTCAAGGATTGATACAGCGATATGTTCCCTACCGGAGTTTGCTTCCCCAAGCAGATTTCTTTTTACACCATGCATAACATTTGCATTTGCATGCATATCATATCAAGCATACACATAAGCTGATAAACAGGTTCTTCCAAGCAGACTGAAGAATTACTTTATAACCAAGGTCATGAGATCCAGCCAGAGCATCAAGCGTGAGTGATCCAGCCTGAGGGTCGTTTTGAAGATTCAGCCTGAGAATCGTTTTCCAGTGATCCAGCCTGAGGGTCATTTCGAAGATTCAGCCTGAGAATCGTTTTCCAGTGATCCGGCCTGAGGTTCATTTTCAAGATTCAGCCTGAGAATCGTGTTCCAGTGATCCAGCCTGAGGGTAATTTCGAAGATTCATCTTGAGAATCGTGTTCCAGTGATCCAGCCTGAGGGTCATTTCGAAGATTCAGCCTGAGAATCGTGTTCCATTAAGCCAGCCTAAGGCTCAATTTGAAGATTCCCCAATGAAGTCGCCTACAAGCTTTATTTCCCCAGCAAGCCCAAGTCTAATTGAGGAGTCGTTACAACATGTTCTAGCCCGAAGAATATGTACGAAGCCCAAAAGTGGAATATTCTCGAAGCTGCATATCTAATATGAAGGTTGGGTGTAGATTTCAAAAGAGGGTCACCCAGCGCATGCCTCAGATGCGGGATCCTAATGATGGGAATTTATCATCAAAACAATCCAGATCTAGCCAGAAGATCGAAGTCAGGTCTAGCCCGAAGACCGGAAATAGATTCAGCCAGAGAATCGAAACAATTCAGATCTAGCCAGAAGATCGAAGTAGATTCAGCCAGAGAATCAAAGGAAATAGATTCAGCCAGAGAATCGAAACGAAGGAGATCTAGCCAGAAGATCGGAGAAGATCTAGCCAGAAGATCAAAATCGTATCCAGCCCGAGGATCAAAATTAATATCCAACCAGAGGACTAAATTGAGTATAGGTTCAGCCAGAGGATCGAAACTCCAGATTAAGCCAGAAGACTAATTCAGATCCAGCCAGAGGATCGGAAGAAAAATAAACAGCGCAGTGTATTTCCGCGTTTTTGTGGTTTTCTCAGAGCGCAAATTTTCGGTCTGTCTTTGGTATTCAATCACAGCTCACCCCGTTTGTCTGATAAGCTGTTCGCTTTCATCCTACTCGGGTTAGCTGATGATTGAATAGGGGCAGCTGTAACACCCCAAAATTTGCCCTCCTCATTCATGCATTCATTTAGCATTTCATATTGCATTTCATCATGTCAATCAGAATTAGATCCAAGAAACTTTTTTAAAAAAAAATAAAATAAAAAACGAAAAAAAATAATAATAATAATTTTTTACAAAAAAAAATAAATAAATAAAAATAATAATAAAAAAATAAATAAAATATAATAGAAAAACTTGGACTTGGACCTCTCTCATTTGAGCCCACAAAGCCATGAAAATCAGGTTATAAAAGAGGGAGATCAGACAGAAAAAGGAAGAGAAGCAAAATACTCTGAGGTTTCCTTGAAACAAAACCCTTGACAAAACCTGGAGAGGAACCTGACAGAGAACTCAGAGCAACCCTCATCTCACGCAAACCCTAACATTTCAACCGGTCTCTCCCATCAGGTTTGCCTCATTCCCATAATTTTATGCTCTTAATTTGGATCATCTGAATGTATGAGATATAATGGATGAATTTCATTATGTTTTTGCCCACGGGTTTAATTATGCATGAATGGGTGAAACCTATGCCTTGAATGTTTAATCACATGATTTCTGAAATGTATGCCACAGGGTTTGAGGTTTCTGAAACCATACTGTTATCCATGAAAAAAATGCTTATCGTGTTTCACTAACCCTTTTGTTGAGTTTTTGTGAGGGCTCACAGACTCTTGCAGAGATGGTTTGCGTGGTTTTCCCACTTTATTTGTGGGATACCCCCTGGAGGTTCATTCCGATTACCTGTACTGACTCACCTTTCTTTGATGGCATTAGCTTGGGAGATCCCTGGGTTTCTTACTCCTTTAATTATTGTTACTTCGGATCCTTATCCGTGTGGTACTTTTACCTCTTTTCCGCATTTTATCGCTTTCTTAGCTGGAAGACCTCGATAGGAGGCATTTGTTTTCTTTTGTTTATTTACTTTTGAGCCCCTTATTGGCACATTTACTTTATACATGTTTGTTTTGTATGTGTTCGTATCCCTGCAGGTAGCGCGGTTCCTTCGTCAAGGACTGCCTTTTTGCCCTTGAGCATCCCAAACCCTAAAACCCAAAGCAACACGTTAACTCCTTCTACTACAGGCGAGTAAGTCTCCAAAGGTCGAGCATCCGGTAGATTGCGTAGTGACATCGTTCGTCCAAAACCCAATCCATAACCCCGTAGTTAGCCGAACTATGTTTTGCTCTGATTCTCAGGCCAGATGAGATACGTAGGCATAAGACGCGATGTCTTAGTGAGCACAATTACCCTTAACCCCTAGGTTGCCGAGCTACGAAGACTCTGATTCTCATATTCAGATGAGATACGTATGCAGTGGATGCGACATCCGCGCGAGTCATTTTCATTTAACCCCTTTTTTTTAGTAAATAACACATTAGATAAACCCACACCCTTTAGACAAGAACTACAAAAGTGGATCCCGTAGAGTACTACGGATGCGTAGGGGTGCTAATACCTTCCCTTCGCATAATCGACTCCCGAACCCAAGATTTGGTTGCGAGACCCTGTCTTGTCCTTTCCTTTTTCAGGTTTACTTCGAGCGTTTCCTTTCCCTCCTTTGGGATGAATAACGCACGGTGGCGACTCTTCTGTCATTTTCTTTCGCCGGTTGTTTTTTCGCGCACTGTATTTTTCAGGTTGCGACAACTACCACTCCACTTTGCCTCATGGGAGGCCCCTGATATGACAGTTTAGCAAGAGTGGATTTTGGCAATACATTGAGTGATGACCCTGTGTCCACTAACACATTGGACAGGGCATCGTCTTTACAGTTCATGGATATATGTAAAGCCAAATTATGGTCTTTTCCTTCCTCGGGAAGATCATCATCACAGAAGCTCAAATTGTTGCAGGCGGTTATATTTGCAACAATGCTATCAAACTGCTCAATCGTGACATCATGATCCATGTATGCCACGTCCAATACCCTCTGCAACGCTTCGCGGTGTGGCTCTGAATTCAACAACAAAGATAAGACAGATATCTTTGATGGAGTTTATAGCAATTGATCCACAACATTATATTCACTCCTCTTGATGAGCCTCAGCATCTCATCACCATCATCTCTCAAAATGCTAGACTGGCCAACTAGGATAGGAGTATTATTGGTTTTCACAACAACAAAGTCAACACCCTTCATAATAGGAATAGAATTATTTGAAGAAGAAGTCCCCACGGGACTGGCAGAATTGACAACAGCCTTCTTCACAACGTCTTCATGGGATTTCGGCTGAGCCGAGAAAACACGACCACTACGGGTCACTCCACTGACATCTGAAATGCTCACAACAGAGGTTGAGGGCAACGACACCTCCCTTCCATCTTCCAACATGACTGCATTATAACGGTAGGGAACCACTTTGTTTGATACATACGAGATCGGACCCGCTGGCTTGATCACGAGAGTTGGCGATACCTTCTTCTTGCTGCCATCATACTTGATAACAACAGGATCGGGAATTTTAAACACAGGAGTGATAACATCAACTTCATCTTCATTACGATTCTGAAGTATCTCAATCATCCCTTGATCTATCATCTCTTGGATATCCCTTCTCACTTGACGGCATCCTCTCTCATTGATAGTGCACACCAGGCACCTATCATGATCATGCTCATAATGGATGTGTTCACACAACAGCTTATGCATCTCAACCAAGGATTGCCTTATGTCATTCACATAGAGGACTTTGTACTTGCCAGGGCACCCCTGAACCATATTAATAGTTGATTTCCCATGCTCAGGCAATGGGTTCTTCTTCACATTAGGACCTACGTCCTCAAAGAACAGTATCCCACTCCTCACAAGGTCTTGCACCTTGGTCTTCAAAGGAAAACAATTCTCCACATCATTTCCGGGCGCACCGGAATGATACACACAGTGTAGTTTAGGCATATACCACCACTGAGGATTGGCTGGTACAGCAGGAGGATCACGAGGAGTTATCAGCTTCCTATCGATTAAGGAAGGATAAAGTTCAACATATGTCATCGGAATCGGGTCAAAAGTTACCCTTTACCTCTCGTAGTTGATGGTGCTGGTGTTGTTATTATTGCGAGGCTTGTAAGCCTGTTGTTGACGAGGTTGTTGTTGTGGTTGTTGAGCTTCTCTAAAAGCAGGTTCTATATGAACCACCTGGTGTTGGTTAACAGTTGGTCGGACTTCTTTCCTCCTCTTAGAGGGTCTTCTCTTAATATGGGAAGAAACAACATTAGTCTCCCCTTCCTTCTTCCTAGAAAATCCTCCATATTTCTTTGCTGAGGAACTATCATCACGAGATAAACGTCCTTCACGGACCCCTTCTTCTAGCCTCATCCCCATATTCACCATTTCGGTGATGACCGAGGGAGCACTAAGAACCATGCGCTCGTAATAGAAAGAGCTCAAATTCTTCAAGAAGATCTTTGTTATCTCCTTCTCTTCCAAGGGTGGCACTATCTGAGCTGCCAGTTCTCACCACCTCTGGGCGTATTCCTTGAAGGTTTCCTTGTCTTTCTGGGACATTGCCCTCAACTGGTCCCTGTCTGGAGCCATGTCCATATTATATTTATACTGCTTTACAAAGGCCTCGCATAGATCGTTGAAAGTGCGGATGCTTGCACTCTCCAGCCCCATATACCACCGGAGCGCAACACCTGTCATGTTATCCTGAAAGTAGTGAATCAGCAGTTGACCATTGTCGGTTTGCGTTGACGTCTTGCGAGCATACATCACAAGATGGCTGAGTGGACATGTATTTCCCTTATACTTCTTAAAGTCAGGCACTTTGATTTAATAGGGATTTTCTTGTTGGGCACCAGGCACAACTCAGCAGCATTTTTCCCAAAAAGGTCCTTACCCCTCAAAGTTTTCAACTCCTTGCGCAGCTCAAGGAATTGATCTTTCATCTCGTCCATTTTCTCATATACGTCTGAGCCCTCAGATGGCTCGGAATGATAAATGGTGTCGTCTACACATGGGAGAGTGTGCACAACGGGAGTTGGCAGAGAAAGGACCGGGCTAGATGCCGGCATAAAAGCAAGAGTGGGAGTGAATCCCTCTGGTATGAAGTTGGATGGCATTCCCCAAGGGAATCCAGCTGGCATAGTTGGAGCGAAATGGGTTCTAGCAGCAGACACCGTTGAAGTAGCTACCTCATAAATGACCATCCTCACGGGAAGAGTTGCAGGAGTTGGTGAAGCTTGACTTTGCGCGGCCAGAACTGACTCCATCATGGCAGTCAGTCTAGCGATCTCTTCCTTCAGGTCCCTGTTCTCTTGCTCGAGATGTTCCATGATCTTCGGATGATTTGCTCTGGTGTTATACCGGTGCGTCAGCTTGTCTTCAAAATAAATGAAGAGCAAAGAGTTAGACCACTGATCAAGAGCTCAGAACAAAACCTGCTTATGCATATGATGCATGTAATGCTTGTGCACATGATTCGTTTTTATCAGAGGAACTTTATAGAGATCTATTTGCAAACATATTGAAATTTTTTAAGACATATATGGAATACTCATAGCAATAATATTTGGAAACATTTTACACCAGAGAAGTAGTACAGTTTTGGTAACCAAATACAATACAAGAGAAAAGGAGAATAAACATTCTATGGAACCCTAGAAGCAATCGTCCAAAGCCTTCGAGATCGGAAGATAAGTTGCACGAAGCCTCTTCACCTCTCTCTCATAAGCTGCTTCCATATCGGCCTTCTCCTTGGCGAGCTGATCATAGTTCCTCTTCTAAAACCTAGATAAGTGAGGAAGAAGAGAAGTAACCACATCATCTGGTTCATCAATGACCTGATGCTCTAGAAACTCTATCATTGCATCCTTATCCTTGAGCTGCTGAAGAAGCTCCTCACGCTCACGAACCCATGCACGCGACCGATCTTCGTCTCTCAACTCCTCTACTCCTTGATTAGGGAGGGTTGAAGGCCCAACTATAATCGTAGGGGTAGGTCTCGGATACTCTTACGGCATGCGGTACTCATGAGCTCTCTTCCTTACTGTCGCAACCTGAAAAATACAGTGCGCGAAAAAACAACCGGCGAAAGAAAATGACAGAAGAGTCGCCACCGTGCGTTATTCATCCCAAAGGAGGGAAAGGAAACGATCGAAGTAAATCTGAAAAAGGAAAGGACAAGACGGGGTCTTGCAACCAAATCTTGGGTTCGGGAGTCGGTTATGCGAAGGGAAGGTATTAGCACCCCTACGCATCTGTAGTACTCTACGGGATCCACTTTTGCAGTTCTTGTCTAAAGGGTGTGGGTTTATCTTGTGTTGTTTACAAAAAAAAAAGGGTTAAATGAAAATGACTCGCGCGGATGTCGCATCCACTGCATACGTATCTCATCTGAATATGAGAATCAGAGTCTTCGTAGCTCGGCTGACCTATGGGTTGGGGGGATGTGTGCTCGCTAAGACATCGCGTCTTATGCCTACGTATCTCATCTGGCCTGAGAATCAGAGCAAAACGTAGTTCGGCTAACTACGGGGTTATGGATTGGGTTTTGGACGAACGACGTCACTACGCAATCTACCGGATGCTCGACCTTTGGAGACTTACTCGCCTGTAGTAGAAGGAGTTAACGTGTTGCTTTGGGTTTTAGGGTTTGGGATGCTCAAGGGCAAAAAGGCAGTCCTTGACGAAGGAACCGCGCTACCTGCAGGGATACGAACACATACAAAACAAACATGTATAAAGTAAATGTGCCAACAAGTGGGCTCAGAAGTAAATAAACAAAAGAAAACAAATGCCTCCTATCGAGGTCTTCCAGCTAAGAAAGCGATAAAATGCGGAAAAGGGGTAAAAGTACCACACGGATGAAGATCCGAAGTAACAGCAATTAAAGGAGTAAGAAACCCAGGGATCTCCC
Organism: Lathyrus oleraceus; assembly: GCF_024323335.1. Classification (NCBI taxonomy): domain Eukaryota; kingdom Viridiplantae; phylum Streptophyta; class Magnoliopsida; order Fabales; family Fabaceae; genus Lathyrus; species Lathyrus oleraceus. The sequence goes on from NC_066583.1 coordinate 365,285,833, forward strand.
AAGCTAATGCCATCAAAGAAAGGTGAGTCAGTACAGGTAATCGGAATGAACCTCCAGGGGGTATCCCACAAATAAAGTGGGAAAACCACGCAAACCATCTCTGCAAGAGTCTGTGAGCCCTCACAAAAACTCAACAAAAGGGTTAGTGAAACACGATAAGCATTTTTTTCATGGATAACAGTATGGTTTCAGAAACCTCAAACCCTGTGGCATACATTTCAGAAACCATGTGATTAAACATTCAAGGCATAGGTTTCACCCATTCATGCATAATTAAACTCGTGGGCAAAAACATAATGAAATTCATCCATCATACCTCATACATTCAGATGATCCAAATTAAGAGCATAAAATCATGGGAATGAGGCAAACCTGATGGGAGAGACCGGTTGAAATCAAATGGCACGGCTGGGTTTGCAAGGCAATGTTAGGGTTTGCGTGAGATGAAAGTGTGTGAGTCAGATTGAATTTTTCAGAGCTGCCTGGGGGTTGCTCTGAGTTCTCTGTCAGGTTTCTCTCCAGGTTTTGTCAAGGTTTTGTTTCAAGGAAACCTCAGAGTATTTTGCTTCCCTTCCTTTTTCTCAAGTGAAGCTTTGGTATTTATAGACTGAATTTCATGGTTTTGTGGGCTCAAATGAGAGAGACCCAAGTCCAAAATTTTCTGTTATATTTTATTTATTTATTTATTATTATTATTATTTATTTATTTATTTATTTATTATTATTTTTATTTATTTATTTATTTATTTGTTTTTTGTTTTTTTTTTTTTTTAAAAGAAAGTTTCTTGGATCTAATTCTGATTGACATGATGAAATGCAATATGAAATGCTAAATGAATGCATGAATGAGGAGGGCAAATTTTGGGGTGTTACAGCTGCCCCTATTCAATCATCAGCTAACCCGAGTAGGATGAAAGCGAACAGCTTATCAGACAAACGGGGTGAGATGTGATTGAATACCAAAGACAGACCGAAAATTTGCGCTCCGGGAACACCACAAAAACGCGGAAATACACCGTGCTGTTTATTTTTCTTCCGATCCTTTGGCTGGATCTGAATCAGTCTTCTGGCTTAATCTGGAGTTTCGATCCTCTGGCTGAACCTATACTCAATTTAGTCCTCTGGTTGGATATTAATTTTGATCCTCGGGCTGGATACGATTTTGATCTTCTGGCTAGATCTTCTTCGATCTTCTGGCTAGATCTCCTTCGTTTCGATTCTCTGGCTGAATCTATTTCCTTTGATTCTCTGGCTGAATCTACTTCGATCTTCTGACTAGATCTGAATTGTTTCGATTTTCGATCTTCTGGCTAGATCTTCTTTGTTTTGATTCTCTGGCTGAATCTACTTCGATCTTCTGGCTAGATCTGGATTGTTTTGATGATAAATTCCCATCATTAGGATCCCGCATCTGAGGCATGCGCTGGTTGACCCTCTTTTGAAATCTACACCCAACCTTCATATTAGATATGCAGCTTCGAGAATATTCCACTTTTGGGCTTCGTACATATTCTTCGGGCTAGAACATGTTGTAACGACTCCTCAATTAGACTTGGGCTTGCTGGGGAAATAAAGCTTGTAGGCGACTTTACTGGGGAATCTTCAAATTGAGCCTTAGGCTGGCTTACTGGAACACGATTCTCAGGCTGAATCTTCAAAATGACCCTCAGGCTGGATCACTGGAACACGATTCTCAGGCTGAATCTTCGAAATGACCCTCAGGCTGGATCACTGGAACACGATTCTCAGGTTGAATCTTCAAAACGACCCTCAGGCTGGATCACTGGAAAACGATTCTCAGGCTGAATCTTCAAAACGACCCTTAGGCCGGATCACTGGAACACGATTCTCAGGCTGAATCTTCAAAATGAACCTCAGGCCGGATCACTGGAAAACGATTCTCAGGCTGAATCTTCGAAATGACCCTCAGGCTGGATCACTGGAAAACGATTCTCAGGCTGAATCTTCGAAATGACCCTCAGGCTGGATCACTGGAACACGATTCTCAGGCTGAATCTTTAAAACGACCCTCAGGCTGGATCACTCACGCTTGATCCTCTGGCTGGATCTCATGACCTTGGTTGTAAAGTAATTCTTCAGTCTGCTTGGAAGAACCTGTTTATCAGCTTATGTGTATGCTTGATATGATATGCATGCAAATGCAAATGTTATGCATGGTGTAAAAAGAAATCTGCTTGGGGAAGCAAACTCCGGTAGGGAACAGATCGTTGTATCAATCCTTGAATGCTCTGTGGGGAATGATCCGTCTGCCGGGACCAATGAGCCACCAAAAATAAATTGGCTGCTTGAAAAGTTGACCTTGCGGGGGGAGTATCAACTATGGAAACTTTGCTCGGCGAGGCTCTGTGAGGAGAGTCTGTGGGGAAAACACTTCCTGGGGAAATGTCGTAGGAAACGACCTCTGCTGGGGATATGAACTTGCTAATCGCCCTCAAGCTGGGGATTAACAAATCTGTTAAAAATAATCTGCTGGGGAATGAGATGAACACTGGGAACACCACCCTCTCATCTGTTGGTTATGCAACCACTCCGTTGTTGCTAGGAAGATACAATCTGACACTGTCAACTCCGCTAGGGATATATAGTCTGGATACTGTCACCTCTGCTGGGGAACATGCTCTGCTGAGGAGAGACTTTGTCAATCGCTTGGGGATGAGGATTCATGACTTGACATCCGGTTCCTGTGACCTGCAACCAAAAATACACGTATGCCTCGGGGGAATTACTCAGTTTGAATTCACCGTCCGGGATTAAGCACATTCAAAGCAATTTTAAATGTTTTCCTGTGCAAATCATCTGGAAAAGCCACCATTATGTTCATATGCAATATGTTTTATCAAAAATTTGGACATTTTTGCAAACAAACTGATAAATGAAAAATAAAGAGGCTCTTTAACTGAATTATTCGACTCTTACTGGAGGGAAAATTAATGCCAGGAATAGGCCAGGGTATCAGGAAGCTGATCCCTGAAAAGAGGTGATCGCTATAAAAAGAGAACTATCCTAATGGCAATGGGGATACGGGGTCCCACCGAGTTTCGACTCTGCTATGGCTCGTATGTCCTCAAGACGCTCTGCTCATCTTGCTTTCTGAAGTGGATGATTAGTCGATCTTTAACCTTCGAAGATTTCCGGATTGAATGAAACGGTGATATAACACTGATGAACTCAGATCACAGTCATTCGCTTATTCCCTAACTTTTGCCTGCATCGCCCCCTTTTCGGGTTTTCAATCCACCGGGATACCCATTTTTTCCTGAGCCGCCCTTTTTGGTTTTCGACTCACCGGGTGTACTCTTTTTTTATATCCCTAATTTTTGCCCGAACCTCTTTATTCTTTTTTTTTGGTTCGTCGGGATGCCCTTTTTTTGCATGGACTATTCTTTTTATCGTCCAGCGGGTCTATTTTATGCGAAGTATTTTTTTTTAACTGCGTCTGAGTTAATAGGGGACGGGAATCCTTCGCCATCCATGGTTGTTAGCATCAAAGCTCCGCCATAGAAAATCCTTTTAACCACGTACGAACCCTCATAGTTCGGTGTCCATTTGCCCCTGTGATCTGTGTTGGGAGGAAGAAATCTTTTGAGTACCAATTCACCGACTTGATACCCCCGAGGGCGCACTTTCTGACCAAATGCTTTCTTCATTCGTCTCTGACCGAGATACGTCAATTCTGGGTACGTAGTTCCAGCATAGCACCATTTCACGTTGGTTTGATTGATGACCAAAGCTGAATCCCCGTATACATCCAGGGTTTTAATTTGTATATTGACGGCTTCCTCAAGTCTTAGGATACAAGCTTCGTATTCGGCTTCATTGTTGGTGCAGGGAAAAGTTATTCTGGCACCAAATGGCATATGAACCCCCTTCCGGTGTGATCAACACTATACCAACTCCGCGACCATTGACGTGGACCGCCCCTCCTCCGGGAGTGGTTCCTCTCAATCTTTCGATTTGAGAAACATGATGTCCTCATCAGGAAAGTCAAACCTCATAGGTTGGTAATCATCAATCGGTTGCTCTGCAAGATAGTCTGACAAGACACTTCCCTTGATGGCTTTTTGTGAAGTGTATTGGATGTCATACTCTGTCAGTATCATTTGTCACCTAGTAACCTTTCCGGTAAGTGCTGGCTTTTCAAAAATATACTTGACTGGATCCATTTTTGATATCAATAGAGTTGTGTGAGTCAACATATACTGTCTTAGTCGGCGAGCAGCCCATGCCAAAGCGCGGCAAGTTTCTCGAGCAATGAGTATCTTTGTTCACAGTCGGTAAACTTTTGCTAAGGTAGTATATTGCATGCTCTTTTCGACCTGACTCGTCATGCTGACCGAGCACACAACCCATTGACCTTTCTAACACAGTCAAGTACATGATCAACGGTCTTTCCTCTCGGCCTGTAGACTTGCCCCGATCTTGATCTCTTTCTTGTCGTCTGCGGTACCGATGTTGACAGTCTCAATCACCTCCTGATAGCTCGGTCCTCCTGTTTCAACAATCTGGCTAACCCTTCAGGCAATTCACAATCTTCCTCAACCCCTTCTTCGGCTTAATAGATAGGATTGTCGAAGTCATACTTGGCCATAGCAGTGTCGTTAGTAGTGAGATCCGGGTGGTCAGCTCTGCATGATGGAGGATCATGCTTTACCTTAGAATGAGAGATTTTTTTTTGGAAAGAAAGAAAAAACGAAAAAAGAAACATTGCCATTTTTTTTGTAAAAGTAAAAAAAAACTGAAAGAAAGAGAACACAAAATTGTTTGCAAAAGCCGTCCTTTATTGATGATAAAAATAATTGCGAAATGTAACTAAATGGATGGCCCTACAAATGAGCCGTTACACCTTGGGCAAAGTGTAAGACTTTATTATGCATGTAATAAAGGAAAACAATAAAAGTCACTCTTTCAGTAGAGTAACCCGGACGGTTTTTTCAGACGACCAATTGTCGAGCTTTTCTCCCGGGACACACGGGCGAATCCAGCTATCTAAGTCACAGTCGCTGTCAGCCTTGTCTTCATCTGCAGCATTGACGATGTGGGGAGAAACCAAACCCCCGCTGGAGAGAGTACCGGTTTCATTCTTCTGAGATCCCGGAGCATACCCCAATCCAAACTTGTCTTCTTTGATGACTGGCTCCACAAATTTGCCCCAGCCTTGGGCATTACCAGCTTTAACCACTTCGACAGCTTGCTTGTATGAAGAGATAGAAGTCCCGACCTTCTCAAACTCAGGTAAAAAGACAGCTTCGGGCGCGACCTCATTGATGTTTATGGCTTCAAAGCCCTGACACAGCATCTCGTGCATCTCGCCGTCCATCTCTACATACTTAAATGTAGACAGGTGGCTAACAAAAATATCCTTTTCACCACAGACAGTGACGACCTGACCTTCTAGTTCATATTTGAGCTTCTGGTGGAGGGTAGAAGTAACAGCACCGGCAACATGAATCCAAGGCCGACCTAGCAGACAGTTGTAGGCAGGTTGGATATCCATCACATAAAAGGTGCTCTTGAACACCTGCGGTCCAATCTTAACTGGAAACTCAACTTCGCCAAAGACAGCTCTCTTAGAGCCATCAATAGCCCTCACAACTAAGTTACTTGGCCTCAGGATGGTGTCATCGCAATCCAACTTCATTAAGGCTTTCTTTGGAAGAACATTCAGAGAAGAGCCTGTATCAACCAAAACATGGGAAAGCATCACCCCTTTGCACTCCATTGTGATATGCAAGGCTTTGTTGTGATTCTTGCCCTCAGATGTCAGGTCATTATCGGTGAAACCTAGCCCCCGGCTAGCGTTTACATTGGAAACTACCGACTCCAGCTGGTTAACAGTTATCTCCGGTGGAACATAGGCCATATTCAGTACTTTCAACAAGGCTGCTCTGTGCGCCTCAGAGCACAGCAATAGTGAGAGAATGGAGATCTTTGAGGGTGTCTGATTTAGCTGGTCGACTACCTTGTAGTCACTTTTCTTGATAATCCTCATAAACTCATCCATTTCCTTCTGATTTTCCGCCAAACTTCTATACATTAATTGTGCATTTTCCACCGCGTCTCTATCTCACATACGACATTCCCATTCAGTGTTGTTATGTATGAACCGGTTCTTGAACACATTTTGTAATCAATTCCGATTCAATTTTTGCAAATCAACATTGTCACTATTTTGTTTTCTTAAAAAATAACAATTAATTGAACTTTTGTTTGGTTAATTCTTTTAATAAATTAATCTTAATTAACTTAATTATTTGGATAATTAAATAATTTTGGTAATTAATCTTAACTAATTCAATTAATCAAATTTAACCAAATTCTAATGAATTAATAATTAAAGGATTTCTTTTCCACCATGTTTTCATAATGAACAAATTCAATTTCAATTCTTCATCAATCCAAACCAATTTCAAAAAAGCACAAACCACAATTCTCGATTCAAAGTCGAGCCCACTTTCAAATATCCTTGTAAGTCGATTGCTCTTAGCATCGTCATCAACCTCACATAGCTTACTCTTGGGCTTTCTTACAATGAGACCTATTTGATTATTGATTAATCGAGTAGATGATCGATTCACCATCATTTCATTCATAAACACAAATTCAAACCATTTTCCAAACCATTTAACTTCTAAAGTTTTTTCTCTTTCAAACATAAATTTTGGGATGAAAAAGATATAGGGAGCGTACGCTTCACTATTTCTCAATTACTCGAATAATTGGCGTACGCCATATTGCGCGAGTTCTTGTCACCCAATTAAATCTTAAATCACACATTCAAAATCAAGTATAATTTCCAAATTCAAGTTATTCAAACCATAACACTTCAAATCATAATATTTCAAATTGTTTCTACAAATTCCAAATCCTTTTAATTCCATATTTCAGATGAAAAAAGGATAGGAGGCGTTCGCCTCACTATCTTCCGATTATTCGAATAATTGGCGTACGCCACATTGCTCGAATCTTCGTCATCAATTCAAAACCACAATCATACCACTTCAAAACACTTTTTAGATCAAACTCAATTTTACAAAATAAACTTTCACTCAAACTTCAATAGAGAATGGGAGGCGTACGCCTCACCATTCACTGATTATTTGAATAATTGGCGTACGCCACATTGCTCAAATCATCTTTCGATCAAAACCTACCAATCCAAAATTCAAACTATCTTCGCAAATCAAATGCAACATCCAAACATATCTTTCTCAAGTTAAACCTCGGATGATAAAAGATGGGAGGCGTTCGCCTCGCCATCTCTTGATTATTTGAATAATTGGCGTACGCCATATTGCTCAAATTATCGACTTCCGACTAAAACACGCTAAATAAACTTGGATAAGGGAATAAGTGGCGCACGCCTCATTATTCTTTGAATAAGCAAGTAGGAGGCGTACGCCTCACTACCGTGCATACTCAACATCCGCAAACAAACTTTCAAAAATAATTCAAACGAAAAGGGAGTAGAAGGCGTTCGCCTTATTATTCCTCGAAAGAATTGGACGATTGGTGTACACCACATTACTCAATCTTTCGTCGTTCTTCAAAACATCTCAGACAAATCAAACATAACTTCTCGCCCCCGAGCGATCGAAACCAATCAAACCCAAACACATCAAATCAACTTGTCACCCCCGCGTGACCAAAACCTCTTCAAAAGAACATTGTCAATCCTTTCTAATACGCACAACAAACCAGTGCTAGAGCCCCCCCCCCCCCCCCCCGAGAGTAGACAAGCCAGCGTTTAGCCGTTAGAACGCCGACCTACACAGTCGTTCATCAAAACAAAACACACCAAATATTCGTAGTAGCCCGAACTACGAATGCTCTGATTTCCTTATTGCACCATAAGGATACGTAGGCAGGAGATTGTTGTATCTTCGCGAGCACACTAATAAAAAACCTTTCATTTCCCCCCTTCTGAGGTCTTCATCCATATCTATCAACAATTCTAATCACTCGAAGCAAGCGAATAACAATCAATTAACAATCAAATAGCAAAATCAGGCTAAAAGGTTCCCGTTGAGTACAACGGACGTAAGGGGTGCTAATACCTTCCCCTTGCGTAATCGACTCCCGAACCCGAATATGGTTGCGACGACCATTATTCTTATTTCTAAAAGGTTTTCTCGATATTTTCCTATTCCTTCATTGGAATGAATAAAGTTCGGTGGCGACTCTGTTTCGAACAAACATTTTTTCCGCGTCCTATCGCGAGAGATCGCATTATCATTTTTTGAGGTGCGATAGACTGGCGACTCTGCTGGGGACCCTGCTCCAAGCAAGAGAGAGTCTAGCTTAGTTTAGTATGATTTTGTTATGATTGTTAGAAGATGTTCTTATCTTCCGTGCTTGGTTCTCTGTATTTTATTATTTTTCTTGTATGTAATGTGTTTTGATACTTTGATATGGGACTTGATGTTTGCTGTGAGATAAGCTTCATACCCGAGCTTCGAGAAAAAACTTAGAACCCGGAGTTGTGTAGCATTGAACCGAGGGGTGTACACCTCATTGGGACAATACGAAGACTCCACCTAGAGTATATTTGTTTGGAGTTTCCATCACAATATGGCTAGCCCATTATTGTGGGGAGGTTCTAAATATGATTCGTGACTCTAGGGACTTCGCCTTAAACCCAGGTTTTGTTTTCATGATTGGCGATTATGTAGTATTGAACCGAAGGGTCTACACCTTGTTCGTACAATACGAGAATCCCACTTAGATTAGATCATTTCAGAACTCCCATCACGATGTGGCTAGCCCATCATTGCGAGGAAGTTTTGAACATGATCAGTGAGTCTAAGTTCCTTCCTCGAAAACATTACTTTAGAACCTACCTTTGGGAATTTCTTATGATCAGAGAAGCCCGTACTTCTTCCTGTTATCATGACGTACCTGACGTGTGAATGACTTGAGTATCTGTATTCCTTTGTGAAGAAATGGAAAAATTTCATGCATTTGCATATCATCAACATGCATCGCATATCATCTCCTAGAAACAAAAACTTACACCATATTCTCCCCTTGTCCAGTAACGCTGACTACTCGACACCGGTACGAAACACGACGCAACTACAAGATGACACTCGAACAGCTGGAAGAAAACCAAGTCTCGATGAGAACAGACATTGACTCCATGCAGGCAAAGATGGATCGCTTGCTGGAGACCATGTTGCTTCTGGCCCAGAAGGAGAAGGATGTTGAGACTAACGCTGAAGCCAGGAAAGTTGCTGCCCAGTTTGGATCGCCATTGCTTAGCATCCCTGGAGTAACTAACCTTGATGGTAATCCTGCCCATCCTGAAGGAGGACCCATCCCTATTCCGATCCCAATGGTCAACATGAACCCCCATGAGCACTCTGCTACATCTTCTCGCCATGGATCCATGATGGGTAATGAAGATCCGTATGACGCTTTCTTCTTGCCACAGCCCGTCCAGCCTGCTGTTGAAGGTCTCCCAGACCCAGCTGTTGATAGACTCCATGCTTTGGAGGAAAAGTTTAAGTCCTTGGAGGTTCACACTACCCCCGGTTTGGATGCTGTTGACATGTGCTTGGTACCAGGTCTCGTGATTCCGCAAAAATTCAAAGTCCCGGACTTTGACAAGTACAAAGGGATCAGCTGCCCAAGAACACACCTCAGAGCCTAATGTCACAAAATGGATGCCCACATCAGTAATGATCAACTCCTGATTCATTACTTCCAAGATAGCCTCAGTGGGGCATCCTTTGAGTGGTACATGCAACTAGAGAGAGGTCAGGTCCAGTCATGGAGAGACCTCGCTGAAGCATTCCTAAGGCATTATCAGTACAATACTGATCTAGCACCCAACCGCACCCAGCTGCAAGACATGACTCAACGCAACAATGAGTCATTCAAGGAATACGCACAACGGTGGAGAGAGCTTGCAGCTCGTGTCCAACCTCCTCTCCTTGACAAAGAGCTAATTGATATATTTATGGGAACTCTTCATACCCAATACATGGAGAAGATGGTAGGATCCAGTTTCCTTACTTTTGCTGAGGTTGTCTCTGTAAGAGAACGGATTGAAAGCCAGATCAAGAAAGGGAAGCTACCTTGCGCTGCCAATGCTTCAAGTGGGATGAAGAAGCCTTATCCTAATCTCCCAAAGAAGCCAGAAGGTCAAACCAACGCCATAATGAGAGGAGGAGGATATAGGGCACCTCCGTATGCTCATATGCCTTATCATCAGGTTGATGCGGTCATCCCAACACCGTATCAGCCACCATATCAGCAACCGTATCAACGGCCTCATCAACAGTCGGCTTACCAACAACAACATCAGAATCAACAGCAACGTGCTACACCACAACGTCAACCTATTCAGCAGAGGGCAAGGAGGCCAGAAAGACATTTCGATCCTTTGCCAGTACCATATAGCAAGATCCTCCCCTACCTGTTAAAGGATGGATCAATTGTCTTGAAGGAAATAACACCTGCAACTCCACCATATCCTCCAGGCTACGACGCCAATGCTCACTGTGAGTATCACATGGGTGCTCCAGCACACACAATAGAGAACTGTAAGGCTTTCAAGCACAAGGTCCAGGACCTGATTGACAGTAAAGAAGTTACATTCACGCCAGTGAGGCCAAATGTCACGACAAATCCCATTCCAGCGCATGCAGAGTCGAGTGAAGGTCAAAGATAAAGCTTCCCACCGGCCTGAACCAACAGAGCAATTCCGCCGAAGAATCCAAAGATGAAGGCTTGTTCATTTGAATGAAGGCGATCGTTATGCCATTTTTGCATTCTTGTAATTTGATCTTGTTTGTCTAAGTACTGTATGCTTTAAACATTGTTATTTGTATTTGGTTTTGTTAATGGGATGATTATGCATGCTTTGAATCAATCTTTCATATTCACTCATATTATCACATTTGCAAATCACAAACACATACTTTTCCACCTCACTTCCTTCATCACACTATTGTTAGTAAATGTTGGAAGGAGGATGACGAAAACAAAATACTCATAATTGCTGATCGAATGCTTTCAGATAAAACCTTGCTGATGATGTACAGGCATTATTTCAAATCCCCAAACACTGGAGAGATAAGGAGTTAATCCCTAGTCAACCACTTTGAGCCTAGAAGTAGGAGTTTCTTTCGAATCTATAAAACCTTTACGCTTAACCTGGGGCAGGGTAGTGTTCAGTTAATCTGACTACGCATTCAAATTACAAGATGAGATATCCCATACGTGGATCAACTACATACCAGTCTTCACACACATCTTAAAGTGTCGAAGAAACCATACAAATCCAAATTTTAGGTATGTTATTCTCCAATGACCAATGACTTGGCAGTCACAGTTTTCAAGAAAAAAATCAAAGAAAATGCCCGCTAAGTCGAACACCTTAAAAGGAGACTTAGGCAAAAACTGAGGCAATCCCGATGGATTAAAGCTTCAAACAAAGCGGTCCATGCAAAAGTTAAGGATCAAAACAAAATAGAAAGAGACAATGAAAGTCTCCAACAAAACCAAACAAGATTTGGTGACCACCATACCAAAATCAAAGGGTCACCGATATCCAAAAAACGAAATAAGGTGGTTGTCATTCCAAGAGACCTTGAATCACCATCTTTATCCTTACACCTGCAAAAGACAAATGTGTGTGAATTAACTGAACGTAGGATTGGAGATCATCATGAAGAAGGGGTGGGTTAAAATAAACTTTGAGCCTTATATCCTTTTGTTTCAATAACCATGAACCAAACCACGTTACAACCTTCAAAAGACCTAATTGAAGTAGGGTTTATTCTGAAAGCATATTATAGCAAGGTTGAGTAAACTGACTCCTAGAGATTTGCTAATATGTTATTCTCACTATATCATTCACACACTAGCTAAATCAAGCACCGCGATTGGACACGTGATCCACTCGCCACACACTACCACAACACTCCAAATGAATGATTGTTTTTTCAAAACTTGCATAACTGTTGCATTAAAATCATCATTTTTCGGATAACAATTCTTAATTGTAAATTGGTACTTGACATCGAGTAAATTCCAACAAGGGGAAATTCGAGAGGCACTTGATCGTTGGTGCTGACACAAATCGAGACCATCCTATGAATCAGGGGCATGGCATCATTTTGATTATGTTGACTAAAGAAGTAGTCAGTATAAGACAAATCTCCGAGCATCGGTTGATCAGGGAGGAAAAACACTTCAACATTCAGTCCGTATGGGGCAAGTCCCCAAAGGCTAATCAGGGGCAGACCATTGCAAGATTCAAGAGCTGGGAAAAACAAACTCAGACCACGTCATCGGATAACCACTCCCAAGGTTTCCTTTTAGAGAGAATGCCATTTGATACCCTACAATCAGGGGCAAGACAAGTTGCAAGGGGCAAAATTTCCTTCATATCTTCAAGTCAGTCAAGCAGATTGCGTCAGGACATTAGTGACTGCTTGAATTCACAACCAAAACGTCGAAAGTTCATACCAGGGCAACATCATATATTGACAAGAATCCTTGCAGTACATCAAAGGCATAACCAACATGCGTTGATCACGTCGCTATGCTCAGTCACAGGCTGGCCAGACATCTCAGAAGAAGAATCGAGATCTTCTCAAAGACAAATACACAATATATCAGCAAGAGATCAAACTTGGGGCACCAAGCGTATCCGCATCTATTGCATGTTCATCACATCATCAACTACCGAGTGTCGGGAAGTCATATCCTTTCACCAACCAACAGTACAACCCACATCGACAACTACAAAAAACCCAAAGCCCACCTTGCCGGCACCCACATAAAAATTAATACAACCAACACTAGTTTCCACAAAATACATTGCCTTTGAGAAGGGGGGCCAATCCCAAACAAGCCAATCAGTCTTTGCATTCAAACATGCATCACATGCATCACCTCATACATAACGCATACATGACATTTATGCATATAACACGAATCAAAATCCAAGGTTTAGTCGTAGGCATCCAGGCCAACCCTCAATTGAGTCATTGTTTTTCTCTGGGTGAGTCCCTACCCTATTATCGGGCGTTTCCCATTGAGCTACATCCTTCAACCTTTTGTTGACAAGATGTTATCCTCAGCTAAGTCAAACATTGTTTCTTTAAACTTTTACCTTGTTTCGCGTTGAGCGTCCCTCAACAAGTCGTTTCCTGTAACCTTTTGTTGACAGAAACTGCACCTCCCCAGAGAATATTGGCTCTCCAACCTTTTGTTGTTGATACCCCCAAGCAAGTCTTACTCGGTAATGTTCCAATACTACCCAACACGTCAGGTTTATTAAACTTTGTCAGTAGCCTTATTTTTCCAATATTTTTCTCACTATCATCCTTTTGGTGAAAGTCCATTGAGGAATAATATTGATCATCGTCCTGTTTACGGTAACCGTTATCCTTTTGGTAATGGTAAAGCCTTGACATTTTTGATCTTACCATCATCCTTTTGGTGTTGAAGATCCTTGAAGTTTTGGTCCGACATTCATCCTTTTGGTGAATGGCGACCTCGCATTGTTGTAACTTATTATCATCCTTTTGGTGATAACGAGTTATGTTGTTTGTAGTACCTTTATCCTTTTGGTGATGGTGATTGTCGGCTTATTATCATCCTTTTGGTGATAACAAGTTTTTGTCTTGATCTTACCTTCATCCTTTTGGTGATGGTGATCAATTGCGTTGTGTGCTTATTATCATCCTTTTGATGGTAACAAGTTTTGGTGTTTGATAATACCTTCATCCTTTTGGTGATGGTGATTGTTGACTTATTATCATCCTTTTGGTGGTAACGAGTTTGGTTGTTTAATCCTACCTTCATCCTTTTGATGACGGTGACCATTTAAGTTATAGACTCATTATCATCCTTTTGGTGATAACGGGTTTTTGTTTTGATCTTACCTTCATCCTTTTGGTGATGGAGATCCTTTGAGTTGTGTACTTATTATCATCCTTTTTGTGGTAACAAGTTTTGTTTCGTTATACCTTCATCCTTTTGGTGATGGTGATTGTGTTAACTTATTATCATCCTTTTGGTGGTAACAAGTTTGTTGTGTGACTTTACCTTTATCCTTTTGGTGATGGCGATCTTTGTTGTAGCCACTGTAACCATCATCCTTTTGGTGATGACTACTTTTAAAAGCTCGGTTTATCCATTATCCTTTTGGGGATGAAGATCCTGAAAATCATGTTGAAATTCCCATCATCCTTTTGGTGATGACCATTAATTTGGACTGTCATCCTTTTGGTGTCAGAAAACATGTACAGTTTTGTCTTTACATTAAAAAAGACCTCTACAAGATCGAATGTTGACTCGAGGGCTGACTTTGATTTGGCATTCTATCCCTATTACCTTGGTGCTGTTAGAATCCATTACATTTTCCGTCTGCATTTCTCCATTGCATCCCAAAGGACAAAATTTGAGTCTTTTCGTATTTAATTACCTTCCACCACTAATGTATGAAGACCGTTGTCATTCTTACTTTCTAGTTCAAGATAATTAAATAGGGGCAGCTGTCATACCCCAATTTTGTCCGGGCATATTTACACTTTCATATAATTGATTTCATTTTCATTTTTGCATCATATGCATAGCATGACATACATTCCATCATGAATAATACCTAAAATGTCAGTCATAATGAATTTATTGAAAATACAGACAAATCGGTTGAATCATTTCTCAAGAACAGGCAAAATCAACAGTGACTGTTTCGGCTATATCTTGAACCGCCGAGCCTTTTAACCGGTGCAAAATTATTTCAAAATTTGAGGAAAGACTGTATTTTTTTAATAAGTATATTTTTTCCTGACAATTTTAGTATGGTCGATTTAATTTCCCAAGCAAATTTATACTCGGTCTCTGTTTCTAATCGATCATTATTTTGTTGGTTTAATTAGTTAATTAAAGTAGTTAAAATTTATTTAAATCAAATGTTAATTAGTTTTTTTTTTAGTGTTTTTATGTCCTTAAGAGAATAATAAGTGTATTAAAATAAATAAATAATATATTTTAGCATTGGATTCTCCTGGGATTGGCCAGCTAGCACTCACGCGTCCCCCACTCATTAAATCTGTTTCCCTCACACTCACATTTCTCTCTCAGACTCTCTCTCCACTACCTCACGTTTTCTCTCCTCACCACATGTCTTCACTCTGATCATTCATTCACCTTCACCCACAAAAATCCCATCTTCATCGTCTCACACACTCACATTGAGAAAACATTTCCACGCCTTTCTTTCTCGTTCTCCAGATTTTCTCTCAAAAAACCACCTCCACCTCACCATCGATTCTCCACTTACCACGCCGCCGTCCACTCCAAAACAACCACAAGCCCTTCGTTCCCATCTTCTCCGCCACCATCGCTAAACCCACCTCCATCCACAATCACAATCGCGAAAATAAACCAATCACAATCCCCACCGCCGCTCCAGTCTTCACACCAACAGCTCCATCTCTCTCACCATACAAATCGATCCGCTTATCACCGCAAAAACCCAAAACAAACTCCAACCCAAATCCACCGTCAAAACTCAACCTTCCACCGCTGTAAAACAACGATCCAACCGAAACCCATTCCTCCATCTTCCCTCAAATCTACCCTTCCACGCTTACCCTGTGGTCGCTGTGAGAGCCATCGCTAAATCTCCGATCCACATCCGCCGACAAAAATCAACCCCTTTCATCGTGAGCTAACACCCCAATAACCGGCGACCTCACTCCGATTCTCTCAACAATCGCCATCGCCGTACCGTGCCGTCGGTGATTCGTATCCGTGACGCAGTCCCACAACACAACCACAACAGGGGTGCAGCGACGTCACCAACACGTCCGAACAACAACAACAAACTCAAACAGCGATAAGGCAATACCGGCAAACGTACCAACAACTTGTAGCAACAAAGGTTCACGTTTCGGTAACAACGTCAAGCTTCTTCCAACCTATTGTTGTTTTGTGCTGTTGTGACAATTACATTCTCATTTCATGTACAATTTTGATGAAATCATAGGTTGAAATTAGTGCGTTGATTATGGTTGTGTATTTATGATTATTTCAATTTTGGTTGTGCACATGCTGATTTGCGGGTCTGGATCGAATGTCTGCTTGAGTGTGTGTTTAAAGTGTAATTTTGTTGAACTTGAGGATTTGAGTCGGTGTTGTTTTGTGGCTGTTGGGTATGGTTCTTGAAATATTGAACTTTGTACATAGGCTATCAATTGGGTATGTCGTGGATTATCTTGGTTAAGTTTTGATTATTACTGATAGTAAAACATCACAATATAATTTGGTTTGTTTCTAATAAGTAGTTTTCAGTTTGTTCCATTATTAACTATTAAGATTGAGTCATTATATGTTCATATTATAGTTGTTAGAATTAGTGGTTAAATAAACTTGGTTCCTTTTACAGTATTGATATATATTACTTATGCTGGATTTTGATGCCGGAGATGTTGGTATAATGATGTGAGCATTGCAAATATTGAAAAAATGTAAATAATAATTGTGTTACCAATATCTCATTTCATTTTTAAGATTTATTCACGGATTCAGCAATTTCATGCTGCTTTTCCGCCAAACTTCTATACATTAATTGTGCATTTTCCACCGCGTCTTTATCTCACATACGACATTCCCATTCAGTGTTGTTATGTATGAACCGGTTCTTGAACACATTTTGTAATCGATTCCGATTCAATTTTTCCAAATCAACATTGTCACTATTTTGTTTTCTTAAAAAATAACAATTAATTGAACTTTTGTTTGGTTAATTCTTTTAATAAATTAATCTTAATTAACTTAATTATTTGGATAATTAAATAATTTTGGTAATTAATCTTAATTAATTCAATGAATCAAATTTAACCAAATTCTGATGAATTAATAATTAAAGGATTTCTTTTCCACCATGTTTTCATAATGAACAAATTCAATTTCAATTCTTCATCAATCCAAACCAATTTCAAAAAAGCACAAACCACAATTCTCGATTCAAAGTCGAGCCCACTTTCAAATATCCTCGTAAGTCGATTGCTCTTAGCATCGCCATCAACCTCACATAGCTTACTCTTGGGCTTTCTTACAATGAGACCTATTTGATTATTGATTAATCGAGTAGATGATCGATTCACCATCATTTCATTCATAAACACAAATTCAAACCATTTTCCAAACCATTTAACTTCTAAAGTTTTTTCTCTTTCAAACATAAATTTTGGGATGAAAAAGATATAGGGAGCGTACGCTTCACTATTTCTCAATTACTCGAATAATTGGCGTACGCCATATTGCGCGAGTTCTTGTCACCCGATTAAATCTTAAATCACACATTCAAAATCAAGTATAATTTCCAAATTCAAGTTATTCAAACCATAACACTTCAAATCATAATATTTCAAATTGTTTCTACAAATTCCAAATCCTTTTAATTCCATATTTCAGATGAAAAAAGGATAGGAGGCGTTCGCCTCACTATCTTCCGATTATTCGAATAATTGGCGTACGCCACATTGCTCGAATCTTCGTCATCAATTCAAAACCACAATCATACCACTTCAAAACACTTTTTAGATCAAACTCAATTTTATAAAATAAACTTTCACTCAAACTTCAATAGAGAATGGGAGGCGTACGCCTCACCATTCTTTGATTATTTGAATAATTGGCGTACGCCACATTGCTCAAATCATCTTTCGATCAAAACCTACCAATCCAAAATTCAAACTATCTTCGCAAATCAAATGCAACATCCAAACATATCTTTCTCAAGTTAAACCTCGGATGATAAAAGATGGGAGGCGTTCGCCTCGCCATCTCTTGATTATTTGAATAATTGGTGTACGCCATATTGCTCAAATTATCGACTTCCGACTAAAACACGCTAAATAAACTTGGATAAGGGAATAAGTGGCGCACGCCTCATTATTCTTTGAATAAGCAAGTAGGAGGCGTACGCCTCACTACCGTGCATATTCAACATCCGCAAACAAACTTTCAAAAATAATTCAAACGAAAAGGGAGTAGAAGGCGTTCGCCTTATTATTCCTCAAAAGAATTGGACGATTGGTGTACACCACATTGCTCAATCTTTCGTCGTTCTTCAAAACATCTCAGACAAATCAAGCATAACTTCTCGCCCCCGAGCGATCGAAACCAATCAAACCCAAACACATCAAATCAACTTGTCACCCCCGCGTGACCAAAACCTCTTCAAAAGAACACTGTCAATCCTTTCTAATGCGCACAACAAACCAGTGCTAGAGCCTCCCCCGAGAGTAGATAAGTCAGCGTTTAGCCGTTAGAACGTCGACCTACACAGTCGTTCATCAAAACAAAACACACCAAATATTCGTAGTAGCCCGAACTACGAATACTCTGATTTCCTTATTGCACCATAAGGATACGTAGGCAGGAGATTGCTGTATCTTCGCGAGCACACTAATAAAAACCTCCCATTTCCCCCCTTCTGAGGTCTTCATCCATATCTATCAATAATTCTAATCACTCGAAGCAAGCGAATAACAATCAATTAACAGTCAAATAGCAAAATCAGGCTAAAAGGTTCCCGTTGAGTACAACGGACGTAAGGGGTGCTAATACCTTCCCCTTGCGTAATCGACTCCCGAACCCGAATATGGTTGCGACGACCATTATTCTTATTTCTAAAAGGTTTTCTCGATATTTTCCTGTTCCTTCATTGGAATGAATAAAGTTCGGTGGCGACTCTGTTTCGAACAAACATTTTTCCGCGTCCTATCGCGAGAGATCGCGTTATCATTTTTTGAGGTGCGACAGTTGGTTGTTTTTATCCCTTGAAAATTCTCACGCCTCGGGGGCGGAGATGTAATTGATTTTGAAAAGTGCCTCAATACACTAGGGTAAAGGTCTTACGATTTGAAGTGAGTTCAAATTGATTTTATCCCTTTTATCCCATGCAAAAATAATATTTTAATTTATTTAAGAAAATAAGTTAGGAGTCATAATTAGGTATTAGACATAACCCTTTATCCTGATTTTATCCTCGATTTATCCCTTGAATATCCTAGACTTTTAGTCCATGTTTTATCCCGTATTTGTATCTCTTGTTTTTATCCATTATTATTCATTATTCAATTGTAAAAGTCTAATTTGATTAAGAAAATAAAGTAAATAAGATGCAATTTAACATATCTCTTATCCTGATTTTATCCCTTAGTTAATTTACCAAAATATGATGAATATTTTAATTTTAGAAAATAAACCCATAACAGTATTAGATGATTATAAAGTAACACAATAGCATATTCCTAATTATTTATCCCTAAAATCCTAAAAATATATCCCACAATTTTATCCCATATTACCTCTAAAATTATCTCATAAATTAACCCTAACTCCCTAGTTTAATAATATCCCATAATTAATCCTATTTTTTATTCCTTATTATTTAAAAAGAGATATCTCAATTTTTAAACTAATTAATTCCAAATTAATATAATTATTCCCAATTATACGAATTAATTACTAATTTAAATATCAATTATGTTTAATTAAATATTTTGTATTTTTATTTAGATGATTTATGTACAGACGGATTATTTACAAGCGAAGAGTTCTTTTTAATTACAAAAAAATAGTTTGATTTTTATATTAATAGTTTGGTTGATGTTTGAATCTTCTTACTTTTCATGACATTTTTGCGCTTGTGTTGTTGTTATCATATATGGTCAATTATCAAACATGATAAGAAATAATGGTGATGGATTGATTATTTAGACCTTATTAATTTTAAAAGATTCAATAAAAAAGAGATTTATAATGTTAATCCTAGAATATTTTTTGATATTAGTAAAAAGTTTTTTTTATAAAAATGGTTATGTTATGACTTGATTTGAAAATTAATTTTGATTAGTGGTTTTAAAACAAATTATGATTTTTGTCAATTGGAAACAAGTTTACCTTTTGGTTGTGCCCAGTTTTAGTCATAATATTTATTTACTAAGACTTTCATCTCACAATATTTATGTAGTAAAAAAAATAGATTTATGATACTATCTTGAAAAAAGTGATTTATGACATTAATTTAGATTCAATTATAAAAATTATATATATATATATATATATATATATATATATATATATATATATATATATATATATATATATATATATATATATATATATATATATATATATATATATATATATATATATATATATATATTTATTTATTTATTTATTTATTTATTTATTTACTTATTTATTTTTTATTTGAAACATTTTATTTGAAATATTCTATTTAAAATATTTTATTTGAAACGAGTAGTGATTTGGTACTAACACACCTCAAAACATACAATTTACACAGCAAATCCAAAAAAAATTAAACAACAACAATTTTTATAAAAAAACAGAGAAATAGAGATAAAGGACCAACTTATAAGGAGGAGGATTTGCCCGGTTTGAGCACAACTGGAGTTTCTCCTTGCTCCTTTCTCCTTCTTTCCATTCTCTATCATTTTTCACCTTGATGTTTGTTGGAATTTGAACTGCCGAGATGTCTGAAGTTTAGGATTTTAATGTTGTTGTTCTTCGATGTGAAGAACAACAATTTTAGGGATAGTAGATTTGTAAATTATGGATTTGTTCTCTCTTTTCTTTTTATGTCTGATAGTGCTCTCTATTTATAGTGCAACGTTGAGTTTATAAATTAATTTTGATTGAGTTATTTTGAGGAAGATTGTGATTTGAATTATTGATGATTATTGGTTTTGATTTGATATCACTTTAGTGGAGATTGGAAATTAATTTGGGATGATTTTGGTGCAGATTTGAGATTGGTTTGTTCTAATTTGGGATTGAAAGAGTGGATTGAATTTGAAGTTTTGTAATATTTTGGAATATCATAAACTCTAATAATAACAAAGAATAAATAACAATAACTAATAACATATTTATGTTTTTTTCTAATAACTATAGTAATAATTAGAAATGATTTCCTAGAAAATTACAAATTCTTTCTTTTTATTTTTGATAATAATAATTAATATTAATAATAAAATAAAATATAGAAATAATAACAATAATAATTATAATAAGAAAAGAGAAAAGAAAAAAAAAAGTAAATAAAATAACACAAGAACAAGTGAGAAAAAATTAAAAAACATAAAAGATCTCAATACAATTCAAATCCATGATCTCTCACTTGCAACTCCCTATACTCAAGTCTCTACTAAATTAGCTTATATATTTATTTGAAATGGAGTGGAACCGGAATGATAATGAAAACTTTTTTTAAAATTTTTTTACTCTATTTAAATAAAATAGAACAACTAATATTAATAACATTTTTTGTATTTTTTTACTCTTTTTAAAATAAAAGTGCATAAAAATGGGAAAATAATATTTATCTATAAATGTTTAATTAAAATGCAAAAATTAAAACTGAAAAAGTAAAAATGAAATTTATTTTGATTTTTGTGAAAAATAGAAATGAGAGGTAATAAGAGAAAAATATGCTAACAAAAAGGGAAAGTTAAAAGTCAAACCCATGTCCTTATGCTTCCTTGAATTCACACTTAACTACCAAATGGGCTATCTCACTCATTTGAGATAAAATGTGACTAAAACCTATATAATAGGAAAATACCCAAACAAAATTGGGGTATGACAATATACGCCAAACATGTTAACGTTAACTAAAAAATAGAAAGAATATATGGTCAAAACTTAAGCTTTTGTGTATTTGAGTAAAAATTAAATAATTTATTTTAAATAATAAAATAAACTATTAATAAGAAGAAGAGAATATTTTGAATTTGATTTTTACTAGAAATAGAAAAGACCAAATCAAAAAGTTTAAATAAAATGACTTAGACAATAAGTTAAATAAAAAATTACCTATTTTATAATTTATGATTTTGTTTGTCTCTTTTCGATAAAAATGTGTGAAATAAATTTAAAATAATTATTTAAAAAATTCTTAAAATAGAAAAACGAAAATTAACTTTAAAATTGAAATAAAAAACTTTTTATTTATTTTTTTATGACTCTTTTTTTATAATAATACATAAATAAAAAAATAATTAATTTTTTAAAAAACCTAATAATAAAAACGAAAATTGAATATAAAATTTTAAAAAAGTCATGATTGTGACTTTGTTTATATAATAATAACAATTAATAATAATATAATAATATATAATAATAATAATAATATATCACTTAAAAATATATTAACAATAATACTAATATATTTATAATAATTACTAATAAAATGGTAATAAAAAAATTAGAATTAAACTAATCTTAAAAACAAGTGAAAACGATTTTTATAATAATAGGATGAAAAATGTGATAAAAATAAAAATAAAATGGAGAAAAAACTAAAACAGGGGATATAGGATTTGAACTCACAACCTCTCTTTTATAGCTCCTTACACATAATTTTCTACCAATTGTTCCATTTTTTTTATTTGAAATAAAGTAGCACTAAAAAGCATATGAATGGTGGATAAAATTTGGGGTACGACAGTTGCCCCTATTTAATCAGCTTCAGATTGAAAGAATGATGATGGTGAGCCTTCATCTTCTCATGTTGGAAGATGATTAAATATA
This sequence comes from Lathyrus oleraceus, assembly GCF_024323335.1. Taxonomy (NCBI): domain Eukaryota; kingdom Viridiplantae; phylum Streptophyta; class Magnoliopsida; order Fabales; family Fabaceae; genus Lathyrus; species Lathyrus oleraceus. The sequence goes on from NC_066583.1 coordinate 365,308,447, forward strand.
GAGAGTAACCCTAATTTTGACCACGTAGTCAGTGGATTCTGGAAATGCTCAAGGACTGAACAATTCTTGATGCTCGATGTCCATCCAGACCAACCTTTAATGGAACCCCAATAATATCCTAGTGATTAATTTAAGCCCATCTGGGTGAAATTTGCATACAAATCCTATGATCATCCGATCCTGTTACTAAAATTGGGTAGGACTCTGACGATCCTCCTGCCGCTGTTTGATAACCCTGGTAGAACCCCTTTTGAAACTCTTAATAAAGCCTCTGGCAAAACTCTTGATGAAATCCCTTATACAACTTCTCATGGAACCCCTGATGATAAAACCCTGATGAAACCCTTTGATAAAGTTCTGATGGAACCCCTTGATTAATCCTTGATGATTAGCTCCGACCTCTTTGCGTGACACTTGTCTATGATTCATATGATCATCCGAACATGTTCCTGGAGTCGGGTAGGACTTTAGTGATACCACAATCACTCTGGTTGAGACCCCTCTGGTGAAACCCCTTGATAAAGTTCTTGTAGCCCCTCTTGATGGAACCCTTTGATGAAACTTCAAATATAATCCCTAGATGAAACCCTTGATAAAACCTTTTTGATGAAATCCCTTGATGAAACCCCTTGATAGAAATCTGGTGAAACCCCTTGATGAAACTCCTGATAGAAATCCCTTGATAGAATTCTTTGATGAAACCCCAATATAAAATCCTTAGTGAAACCCTGGTTGAACCCTTTGATAAAACCCCTCTGATAAAAATATGATGAAATCCCTAATGAAACCCTTAATGGAACCTTTGATGAAACCCTTTTTGATCAATTTTAACCCTTTCAGGTGAAACTTGCATACGATTCCCATGATTATTCGATCATTTTACGGGAATCGAGTAGTACTCTATTGATACCCTGATCACTCTGGACGAAACCCTGTGGTAAAATTCTAGCAGAACCCCTTGATGAAATCTTTCGATGACATTCCTGATAAACCTTTTTGGTAAAATCCCTTGACAAAACTATTTTGATAAAATCCCTTGATAAAATTCTGGTGGAACCCTTCGATAGAAAATCCTAGTGAAACCCTTTGATAAATCCATGATGAAACCCCTTGATAATAATACTTTGTTGAAACTTCTTGGTAAAACCCTGGTGAATCCTTGGTGGATAATGCTCTTATGTAAACCCATTGATTTAACCCTTTTGATAAAATCCCTTGCTAAAATCCCTTGATAGAACCCCTTGATAAAATCCTTTATACTTCTGATGAAACCCCTAATGGAACTCCTGGTAAAAACTCTTTGATGAAACCCTTGGTGGAGCCCCTTGAAAAACCCCGGTGTAACCCTTTGATAAAACCCTGGTGTATTTGATGGAACGCATCCCTTGTGTGGGATAGGTTAATAAGCTTGAGAGGTAAGAGGTGAATACCCGCTAAATAGTTGATAACGATCATTCAGGATGACCGACTATTGGATAGATTCCTCTGATGATTCACAGTGAGTGAGTTTGCTGGGGAAGTCCTTTATTGAAAAGGCTATGTGGAGATGGTTACTTATTGGGGAAGCCCAATAAGCATTCCTGCTTGGGAATTGTACCTGTATAGCTGGGGACTGAGAATACAATCGTCCTTAGTATAAGAACCAATACTAAATAAATTACCATTGGTGTAAAACCCAGAGAGTAGTGATAGTGGTATAAGAATTGAAAGAAGTAACAGCGGTAGAAGAACCACAAACTGAAATGACAAATGGTATAAGAAACCGTACAAATGAATTGATAAATAGTGTAAGAACAAAAGTGACTGGATGACAACGGCGTAAAACCCAAAGTGAGTGAATGACAACGGTGTAAGAGCCGAAGTGACTGAATGATAATAGTGTAAGAACCAAAGTGAACATTGGTGTAAGAACCAAAGTGACAATGGTAATAGAACTTTTGTTGGGGAGTTCTCTAAGAAGACATGAATAAAAAGGAGATTGACAAAAGAACTCAATGTCCCTACTGGGGAAGACTGGTGTCACGTGAGATGACTGTCTATTAGGGAATAGACTTCCAGGCGATGTTCCCTAAGGAGCGCGAGTGTCAAGGAAAGTCCTAAGAAATCCTTGCAAGGATCTGGTGAAAGAACTGTATACCATTAGGGCATACCGAGGACAGTATTGCTAAATATTTTCTGCTTGGAGAATGAGTCCCAATGATACTTGTTTGTGAATTATCCTTAAAACCGACCCACTGGGGTGTACAGCAAGAAAAGAGCTGGGGAAAAGCTTGGATAGAGATCTATCACCTATTTAGCTGCGGATTGATCCAGAATCTCACGATAAATCCCGAGTCTCAGCCTATATTATATTATGCATGTTTAGAGTTTGTATGGCGTAATGATCCACATTCATGGATATGCTACGTGTGATATGATGTATTAAAGCAATGATTGATGCACATAATGTATTAGTCTTGGGATGCATAGCTGAATATTGGGCCATTTGTAGTTATTGAGTATCAAGCAAGGTTGGGCTTTTACGAGATGTCAATCAAAGTTGGGATTTTGGGGTGAATTCCAAATGAGGTTGGGCTTTTTGGATGTAGGTGCAAAGTAAGATTGGGCTTTTGTAGACGTTAGATTGATGATATGGGAACATGTTATATGAATGAGATGATATGCATGGTTTGATGCTAGAGAGTATCGGCATGATTAATGCATGACAATGATTTGAATGTTTCCACAAGTGCCCCTTTGGTGGGTCATGGACTGTTAAGGCTTAGAGAGGTTGTTCGTGTAACCAGGTTATTTTGTCAAAAGGTGGTAGGGTGTTACGCTAGCATGGCTTCCTGATACTCGTTTCAAACTTGACGATTGTTGATGTATGACAGAGCTTGTACATGTGTCTTGAAATTATTGAGAAGGACTGTCCCTGCAGTATTCCATAGTTGCCCTGGTCTGTTGGGTTTTTGAAGAAATTCGCGTCAATATGAATTTGAAGTTACTTAGCCATACCATGCATTTGAGACAGCCTTCTGTAGTATTAGCCTTGGAGACAATTTTTCCTTGACTAATCGACCCTTGGAATGATTTTCCCCTTATAAATTATTTTATTGAAGCATTCTCTTTTGATCAAGCCTTGCAGCGGTCTGTCCCAGATTGATAGAGCCTTGGAGGGTAATTCCTGAAAAGGAACTTGGATCCCATCATGTTGTAGTATGACTTTGATATGGAATTCCCCAGTTAATGAATCTTGAAAAGTATATCCTTGATTATTAGGGTCTGGAGGAGTACCCTGAGAAGGAACTTGGATCCCACAATGTTGCGATATGACCTTTATATGAATTGCCCTAATATTTGAATTTTTTAAAAGTATGCCCTGGATAGATGACTTTTTGGAGTGATTGGCCTCACTATGCCCTTGAGTTGGTATGCCCCAATATGAGAGTCTTGAAAGGTATGCCTCTAATTATGAGGGTTATGGATGTTATTTGACATAGGTGTGTCAAATATTGAAATGTTTCGCCTCTAATCAGTAGGATCTTCAGATGATGTGCCCCGAGGATCATAAGGATTTTCCCCCTAATTTGAAGGATCCTTAGGTGACTTGCCCCTAGTCAGGAATATCTCGAAGTGGTGTGCCCCTGATCAGACCATTGTTGATATTTCCTTGGTGCTAAGTATTTATTTGTGATAAAAATGTTCTTTTTGAAAAGTAATTCTAACATCATGCTCATGCAAGTTTTTGAAATCGAAAATTGTTATGGAAAATGGATATGGTGTATACAAATGATATCTGGACACAAGGTTGGCACAAATAAAGATGTGAAAATGTGATAAAACAAGATGGTTATCACTGATTTAACAAACATTTGGAGTTAGTTTAATGATTTTTCCGAGTATGCTTTCATAGTGAACCTAGCTTCAATTAGGACTTTTAAATGTTATAACGTGGTCTGGTTCACGGTTTATGAAACAAAAGATATAAGGCTCAAATTTTAATTTTATCCCACCCCTTCTCCTTGATGGTCTTCATTCCTAAATCCAATTAATTCAGCAAATGCATTTAGTCTGCAAGATATTTTTGATAGATAATGATGGAAGTGGATGTAATGATTCAAGTACTGGTGAGATTCTTGAGGTGGAAGTCACCTACTTTCACTTACAAGCTTGTTTCCATTTTTTTATTTTTTTGCTTTTTAATCCCTATTCTTGCATGGACCAATTCTTTTGAATTGTGGTCCATCGGGATGCCCTAACTTTTGCCTAAGTCAACTCCGTTTTGGTTTTTGACTTAGCGGGCTTTTTTTTTTAAACATGATGCCCTAACTTTTGCCTAAGTCAAATTTTTAGGTTTTCTTTTTTACTTAGAGGGCTTCTTTTTTGAAACAACTCTTGTGATATTTACTTTTGATTTTGAAGGTTGTGACTGCCATGTTAGCTATTGCTAGCTTTGTCCTAATTGCTTCCTCGATGTTGAATGGTGTAAGGAATATGTTGCTTGAACCTCTTACTGATGTGATTATGGAATGGTTCTTTTGAGACTAGAATGCATCATTGACTTAATTGAAACTACCCTGCCCCTGGTTAATATTAAGGGTTTTTATGAATAGAAAAAGAAACACCAACTTCTGGCTCGAGGGGGTTGACTACATATTATCTCCTTATTTCTCCAGTTTTTAGGAAGTGAAATAATGCCTTACATCATCAGCCAGGTCTTACTATTAAAAGCATAATCGACAAATTCAGTTATTTATTACATCATTCTCCTCTTAAGTTTGCTAATGGTTGAAAAGTGGAATGGAAAAGCCTTGATTTTTTTTTATGGAATAAGAAAGAGTGAAAACGAATGGATCAATCCAAAAAACGTGCATGCTCATTTTATTAAAATTACTTTTCAAAGAGTACAAATTGTAAATACAAACAACCCTTAGCAAAAAAGAGATTACAACTAGAAATGATAAAGTTTATTGATCCTAAGGACGAGCTTCATTGTTGATCCAACCGGATTTAGTCGACACCTCTTGAAGTTCTTCCACTTATAAAGATAAATGGTGACTGTTTAACAATGGGACTCTTTTTTTGGAAGTCAATTGCTTGTTATTGATCAAGTCTTGGACTTTGTGCTCACATTGGGCATTCTCATCATAACTTATAGGATATGGACGAGGAGGAAGATCGTTCGGTTGTAGTTCCACTAGGACACCTCTAAGCAAAGGCTTCAACAATTTACCATAAGACTTTGGTATAGGATCCAAGTTCTTTCCAAGCCTTCTTTGTTATGATTGATGGAGCGCATGAGGCTGCTGCTAAAGTAGATATTGTTGCAGACTTTGTTGAGGCATCATCATCCAAGGTTGTATTTAAGGCTCTAGCTAGGCCGTAGCTTGCAGGGCGAAGGGTTACCTTCTCTCTTCAATGGTACTTTCCCTTATTGAGACGTCCTTCGAGTTTGTTCGTGAGTATCAGGAAGTCTCCTAGCTGGATGATAGTTGGATAAGGGAGGAAGCGCAAAGGATATGCAAATATATGTGTATGTATGCAAATGCATGTGTATGAAAAAATATTTATTTTCTTTTTTTAATTTTTAATTTTGAAGGTATGCTAAAAGTTTTTTTTAAGATGCAATGCAACTGTCGCGTTAGGATAGTGACAGATAGGAGAACCCACACAGGTTTAGGGATTATGATGGATATAAAACCCACATATGGGTTTAAGGATAATGCCAAATATAAGGATGCCTTGTTTAAGAAGGTTCCTTATAGATAGGGATAATAATTAGCATGGGAAACCCAAACAATTTCGAGATATGTAAGATAATATACAAGCATGACCTAGTTAAGGGTAAATTCCTTATGATATGTCAGATCTAGGCTTAGACTACCCAATCCCCTCACTTGTAGGATATAAAGTTTTTGTAGGATGATAGCCCTAGAGTCATGGATTATACCCTTGTTTACCATGAGATGGAGCAAGCCTTCCTGCGGTAATCCTTCGGGATAAGTCTCGTCTAGGCGGGACCTTAGTAACGACCTTTGCAGGTTGATAACATAAGGTCACCCTAAGTTAAGAGGGTTCTAGAAGAGGTCCCCAGAGTCATGGACCAAACTCAAAGTTTTATCATGAAGAAGTGTTGGCCTTCTCATGACAAACCTTTTGAATTGATCTATTCTGGGCATAATCGTCATCAAAGACCCCACGAGATGAAAACCCCGGTGGCCGAGACAGAACGACCCCTTACTTAAGCTTATATTTTTCCTCGAGCTTGGGTTTTAGCTCCTCACATAATATCAATTCCCATCAATGATATGACAGTTTAATAAGATAAGATTATAATAAGGAGTATAAAAAGAAAAATAAATAAATGAGAAACAGTAAAAAAAAAAAAGTAAATAAAAGCAAACAAAGAGGCACACAAAAAACCCTAAAACCAAAGGTTAGGATGAACTCTCTTTAGGGAAAGCATAAGGATATCCCCAGCAGAGTCGCCAGCTGTCGCAGCTGGAAAAATGACAGAGTCGCCACCATCCTTTATTCATTCCTAAGGAACAGGGAAATAATGATAAAACCTAATAGTTAAGAGTAAAAGACTAGGTTCGGGAGACAGATAAGTAAGGGGAAGGTGTTAGGCACCCCTTACCTCCATTGTACTCAATGGGATCCTCCTACAATTCTAGGGCTAGTGTGTGTTTCTAAGGTGTTTTCTTGATTATTAATTAATTATTATATTTACCAAAGCATTTCATTAGAATTAATGGGGAGACCCAAAAAAAGTTTTTTTATAACTGTACTCGCTAGAGTTTACAACTCTATTCCTACGTACCTTCGCATTAGGCGAAAGATCAGAGTACCGTAGTTCTTCTTGAAAATGTTGTTTGGTTGGTTGTTTTTATCCCTTGAAAATTCTCACGCCTCGGGGACGGAGAAGTAATTGATTTTGAAAAGTGCCTCAATACACTAGGGTAAAGGTCTTACGATTTGAAGTGAGCTCAAATTGATTTTATCCCTTTTATCCCATGCAAAAATAGTATTTTAATTTATTTAAGAAAATAAGTTAGGAGTCATAATTAGGTATTAGACATAACCCTTTATCCCGATTTTATCCCCGATTTATCCCTTGAAAATCCTAGACTTTTAGTCCATGTTTTATCCCATATTTGTATCTCTTGTTTTTATCCATTATTATTCATTATTCAATTGTAAAAGTCTAATTTGATTAAGAAAATAAATTAAATAAGATGCAATTTAACATATCTCTTATCCTGATTTTATCCCTTAGTTAATTTACCAAAATATGATGAATATTTTAATTTTAGAAAATAAACCCATAACAGTATTAGATGATTATAAAGTAACAAAATAGCATATTCCTAATTATTTATCCCTAAAATCCTAAAAATATATCCCACAATTTTATCCCATATTACCTCTAAAATTATCTCATAAATTAACCCTAACTCCCTTGTTTAATAATATCCCATAATTAATCCTATTTTTTATTCCTTATTACTTAAAAGGAGATATCTCAATTTTTAAACTAATTAATTCCAAATTAATATAATTATTCCCGATTATACAAATTAATTACTAATTTAAATATCAATTATGTTTAATTAAATATTTTGTATTTTTATTTAGATAATTTATGTACAGACGGATTATTTACAAGCGAAGAGTTCTTTTTAATTACAAAAAAATAGTTTGATTTTTATATTAATAGTTTGGTTGATGTTTGAATCTTCTTACTTTCCATGACATTTTTGCGCTTGTGTTGTTGTTATCATGTATGGTCAATTATCAAACATGATAAGAAATAATGGTGATGGATTGATTTTTTAGACCTTATTAATTTTAAAAGATTCAATAAAAAAGAGATTTATAATGTTAATCCTAGAATATTTTTTGATATTAGTAAAAAGTTTTTTTATAAAAATGGTTATGTTTTGACTTGATTTGAAAATTAATTTGGATTAGTGGTTTTAAAACGAATTATGATTTTTGTCAATTGGAAACAAGTTATACCTTTTGGTTGTGCCTAGTTTTAGTCATGATATTTATTTACTAAGACTTTCATCTCACAATATTTATGTAGTAAAAAAAATAGATTTATGATACTATCTTGAAAAAAGTGATTTATGACATTAATTTAGATTCAATTATAAAAATTATATATATATATATATATATATATATATATATATATATATATATATATATATATATATATATATATATATATATATATATATATATATATATATATATATATATATATATTTACTTATTTATTTTTTATTTGAAACATTTTATTTGAAATATTCTATTTAAAATATTTTATTTGAAACGAGTAGTGATTTGGTATTAACACACCTCAAAACATACAATTTACACAGCAAATCCAAAAAAAAATAAACAACAACAATTTTTATAAAAAAAATAGAGAAATAGAGATAAAGGGTCAACCTATAAGGAGGAGGATTTGCCCGCTTTGAGCACAATTGGAGTTTCTCCTTGCTCCTTTCTCCTTCTTTCCATTCTCTATCATTTTTCACCTTGATGGTTGTTGGAATTTGAACTGCCGAGATGTCTCAAGTTTAGGATTTTTAATGTTGTTCTTCGATGTGAAGAACAATTTTAGGGATAATAGATTTGTAAATTATGGATTTGTTCTCTCTTTTCTTTTTATGTCTGATAGTGCTCTCTATTTATAGTGCAACGTTGAGTTTATAAATTAATTTTGATTGAGTTATTTTGAGGAAGATTGTGATTTGAATTATTGATGATTATTGGTTTTGATTTGATATCACTTTAGTGGAGATTGGAAATTAATTTGAGATGATTTTGGTGCAGATTTGAGATTGGTTTGTTCTAATTTGGGATTGAAACAGTGGATTGAATTTGAAGTTTTGTAATATTTTGGAATATCATAAACTCTAATAATAACAAAGAATAAATAACAATAACTAATAACATATTTATGTTTTTTTCTAATAACTATAGTAATAATTAGAAATGATTTCCTAGAAAATTACAAATTCTTTCTTTTTATTTTTTATAATAATAATAATAATAGTTAATATTAATAATAAAATAAAATATATAAATAATAACAATAATAATTATAATAAGAAAAGAGAAAAGAAAGAAAAAAGTAAATTAAATAATATAAGAACAGGTGAGAAAAAACTAAAAAACATAAAAGATCTCAAATACAATTCAAATGCATGACCTCTCACTTGCAACTCCATATACTCAAGTCTCTACTAAATTAGCTAACATATTTATTTGAAATAGAGTGGAACTGGATTGATAATGAAAACTTTTTTAAAAAAAATTTTACACTATTTAAATAGAATAGAACAACTAATATTAATAACATTTTTTGTATTTTTTTCTCTTTTTAAAATTAAAGTGCATAAAAATGGGAAAATAATATTTATCTAAAAATGTTTACTTAAAAAGCAAAAATTAAAACTGAAAAAGTAAAAATGAAATTTATTTTTATTTTTGTGAAAAATAGAAATGAGAGGTAATAAGAGAAAAATGTGCTAACAAAAAGGGAAAGCTAAAAGTCAAACCCATGACCTTATGCTTCCTTGAATTCTCACTTAACTATCAAATGGGCTACCTCACTCATTTGAGATAAAATGTGACTAAAACCTATATAATAGTAAAATATCCAGACAAAATTGGGGTATGACAATATGCCCCAAACATGTTAACGTTAACTGAAAAATAGAAAGAATATATGGTCAAAACTTAGGGTTTTGTGTATTTGAGTAAAAATTAAATAATTTATTTTAAATAATAAAATAAACTATTAATAATAAGAAGGAGAAGAGAATATTTTGACTTTGATTTTTACTAAATAGAAAAGACCAAATCAAAAAGTTTAAATAAAATGACTTAGACAATAAGTTAAATAAAAAATTACCTATTTTATAATTTGTGATTTTGTTTGTCTCTTTTCGATAAAAATGTGTGAATAGGATGTAAAATGTGATAAAAATAAAAACAAAATGGAGAAAAAACTAAAACAAGGGATATAGGATTCGAACTCACAACCTCTCTCTTATAGCTCCTTACACATACTTTTCTACCAATTATTCCATTTTTTATTTGAAATAAAGTAGCAGTAAAAAGCATATGAATGATGGACAAAATTTGGGGTACGACAGGTATGTGGAGAACCTTGAGAGGTTGGGTTTTTCCCTCGGAAAGGAACTTGCGACTGATTTGATTTTGCAATCATTGCCAGATAGCTTCGGTCAATTTGTCCTTAATTTCAACATGAATGATATGGACAAAACTCTTCCTGAACTGCTAGGCATGTTAAGAACTGTTGAGCAGAATCTGAAGTCAAAAGGGAAGTCCATTCTGATGATCGGAAATGGAAAGAAAGAATAAAAGGCCCATCAAGCAGGGTGGTAAAGGGAAAGGCAAGGAAGTTGCCAAACCCAAATCCATTGCTCCTGCTTTGAAGCCTAGTGGAGGTATAGCAAAGGATTGCACCTGCTTCCATTGCGGTAAGACCAGACACTGGAAGAGAAATTGCCCAAAGTACCTGGAAGATAAGAAGAATGGAATGGAGACTTCAACTTCAGGTATTTTTGTTATTGAAATTAATCTATCTACTTCTGCATCATGGGTATTAGATACTGGGTGCGGTTCTCACATTTGTACCAATGTGCAGGGGCTAAAAAGGAGTAGATATTTGGCAAAAGGTGAAGTTAACTTATGAGTTGGAAATGGAGCAAAGGTTGTTGCTTTAGTCGTAAGAACTTATGTATTGACTTTACCTAGTGGTTTAATAGTTTAGTTAGAGAACTGTTATTATGTACATGCAATTAGCAGGAATATTATTTTCATTTCTTGTTTGGACAAGTTTTGTTTTTAATTCATAATAAAGAATAATTGTTGCTCCATTTATTTGAATGATATATGATATGCTACTGCACAAATGAATAAAGGACTATATAGCCTTGATCTTGAAATGCCTATTTATAACATTAATACTAAAAGGATGAAACCAAATGAGTTAAATCCAACTTACCTTTGGCATTGTCGATTAGGCCTCATAAATGAGAAACTCATTTCCAAACTCCATAAAGATGGACTCTTGGACTCTGTTGATTATGAATCATATGAGACATGCATAACTTGTTTAATTGGAAAGGTGACAAAGTCTCCATTCACAGGAAAAACTGAAAGAGCTAATGATCTTTTGGCACTCATACATACTAATGTATGTGGACCACTGAACATACCAGGCAGAGGAGGTTTTCAGTACTTCATCACATTTACTGATGATTTCAGTAGATATGGTTATGTGTATTTAATGAAACACAAATCATAGTCCTTTAAAAAGTTCAAGGAATTCAAGAATGAAGTACAAAACCAACTAGGTAAGAATATTAAAACTCTTCTATCAAATAGGGGTGGTGAATATTTAAGCCTAGAGTTTGATGACCATCTGAAAGAGTATGGGATTCTATCCCAACTTACTCCTCCTAGAACACCCCAATGGAATGGTGTATCTGAGAGAAGAAATCGGACCTTGTTAGACATGGTCTGGTCCATGATGAGTCACGTCAATCTTCCAAACTCCTTTTGGGGACATGCACTATTGATAGCAGCTTACACACTTAACCGTGTTTCATCCAAAAAGGTTGAGAAGACACCATATGAGATATGGAGTGGTAAGAAACCACATATGTCTTATATGAAGATTTGGGGTTGCGAAGTTTATGTGAAATGACAAATTTCAAATAAGCTTGAGCCCAAATCTGATAAATGTTTATTTGTGGGGTATCCTAAAGAAACATGAGGGTATTACTTCTACAATCCTTTTGAGGGCAAAGTGTTTGTCGCTCGAACTGGAGTCTTCCTAGAAACGGATTTTATTTCCAAAGGAATAAGTGGGAGGAAAGTTGAGCTTGAAGAAATTCAAGAATCACAAAGCATTAATACACCTATGGAGGAATTAAAGCATGAAACACAAGTTTGTGGAAGAGCAACCTACTGAAGTAGAACAAGACCAGCGTAGCTCAAGCAGGGTATGTCACCTACCTGAGAGATATGGATATCTCATAACTGATCAAGGTGATGTATTACTCATGGATCAAGATGATTTTGTGACCTACCAAGAGGCCATAACTATTCCTGAGTCTGAGAAGTGGCTAGAAGCCATGAAATCTAAAATGGATTCCATGTACACAAACCAGGTTTGGACCTTGGTAGAGCCTCATGTAGGAGTTAACCCTATAGGATGCAAGTGGGTCTTCAAAAAGAAGACTGACATGGATGGTAAGGTACATACCTATAAGGCAAGACTATTTGCAAAAGGATATAAATAAATTCATGGGGTTGACTATGATGAAACATTTTCACCATTTGCAATGCTTAAATCTGTTCGGATTTTACTTGTTATTGTTGCATATCATGATTATGAAATATGGCAGATGGATGTCAAAACTACTTTCCTTAATGGGAATCTTCTTGAGGATTTGTACATGCCACATCCTGAAGGATTTGACATACCAGAAGAAGCCCAAAAGATATACAAGTCACAGAGATCAATCTATGGATTGAAGCAAGCTTCCAGAAGCTGGAATCTTCGTTTTGATGAAACAGTAAAACAATATGAATTCATCAAGAATGAAGATGAACCTTGTGTCTATAAGAAGGTTAGTAGGAGCATGATCGTCTTCCTGGTATTATATGTAGATAACATATTACTCATTGGAAACAATGTCCCTACCCTGCAACAAGTAAAGACTTGGTTGGGGAAATACTTTTCTATGAAGGTCCTATGTGAAGCAGCCTATATATTAGAATAGGATCTATAGAGATAGATCACAAAACCTGTTTGGCCTAAGTCAGAGTACATACATAGACAAAGTGCTGAGACGCTTTAATATGCATGATTCCAATAAAGGATTCATGCCTATGCAACATGGTCTATGTATATCAAAAACATAATCCCCTTCAACTAAGGAATAAAGGGATAACATGAATAAGATTCCACATGCATCTACAATAGGATTTATCATGTATGCCATGTTATGTACTCGACCAGATGTCTCGTATGCTTTAAGTGCAATGAGTGGGTACCAATCTGATCTCGATGATGCTCATTGGGTAGCTGTCAAGAATATTCTTAAGCATTTGAGAAGGACTAAGGACTCATTCTTGATATATGGAGGTCAGGAAGAGCTTGTTGTAATTGGATACACCGATGTTAGCTTCCAGACAGATAAGGATGACTTTAGATCACAATCTAGTTATCTGTTATGCTTAAATGGTGGCGCTGTGAGCTGGAAAAGTTCAAAGCAAGATACAGTTGTTGATTCTACAACTGAGGCCGAGTATATTGTTGCCTCAAGTGCAACAAAGGAAGCTATTTGGATCAAAAAATTCATTAGTGAACTTGGCATAGTTCCTAGCATTATGGATCCCATTGATCTCTATTGTGATAACAATGGTGCTATCGCACAAGCTAATGAGCCTAGATCTCACCAACGATCCAAACACATACTTAGGCGTTATAACCTCATTCGAGAGATAATAGATAGAGGAGATGTGAAAATATGCAGAGTACGTACAGTTGAAAATATTATTGACCCACTGAAAAAGCCTCTTGCGCAACAGAAGCATGATGGCCATACTAGATCTATGGGCATTAGGGGTATGCCTAATTGGCTCTAGTGCTAGTGGGAGATTGTTGGTGTAAACCCTAGAGGTCAATACTTTGTATACTTGTATCGAATTATTTATTATTAATAAAAGGTTTTTTCTTTATTATGTTTGTTTAATAAAGTCCCTAGAATAGCTAGTCCAGTTAATGTATCAAGTGTGACTTAATCATGAGATCCCATTAAATATAAGGACATTGTTCTTAAAGTATCTGTAGTCGAGCTTCGTTGTGAAGTGGGATAATATTAAAGTATTAAGACTATTATGTATATAGACTAATGATCATATATCATGGATCATGGATAAGGAGTTATCAAGTCTTAAACAGAGCTATGAATATTAGGAATAATATTTATACCGGATTGACCCACTATGAGAATACTACATAGAATGTTATGCAAAGTATCATAAGTTATTCTCATGGTGATAGTGGTGTATACCACCCTTCGACCTGAAACCACTATGGACCCTAGATGTAGAGTCGAGTGCTTTATTGCTGATCAAATGTTGTCCGTAACTGGATGACCATAAAGGCAGTTGATGGATACTCCACGAAGCATGTTGGGGAACATGAGTGACCTAGATGGAATTTTCCCATCCTGCGTAACATGATAAATGTATAAGGGTTCAATATTGAACTGAACAAGGATGACACAGTCTATGCCTTGTGTTCAATGTAGACATAAGGGCAAAAAAGGTAATTGTACACACAAGTATTATCACAAAAAGAGAATTTGTCAGATCACATGACATTTTCATGTTTTGGGTAGCAATGATGTGTTACTAGATACCGCTCTATGTTTATTATGTTAAATATGTGATTTAATATAATTGTCAATGTCGTGAAAACCTACAGGGTCACACACAAAAGAACGGATTTATGAGAGATGGAGTAAATAAGGAACACCGTAAGGTACGATGCACTTAAGTGAATTGTAGGACATCGCAAGATACGATGCACTTAAGTAGAATACAAAATATGGTAAGGTATCACATGCTTAAGTGATTTTTTGTATATCATAAGATATGGGCCACATACACTTAAGTGGGGTTTTTAGCTTGCAGCCCACACAAGTGGTTCTATAAATAGAACCCTTGTGCATAAGTATTTCATTAGATAAAATTTTGTTTCTCTCTCTCTCACTCAAAACCTTCATTCGTAGCAGCTAGCACTGAGACTGAAGGAATTCGTTCGTGTGGACTGAGTAGAGGTGTTGTCACCATTCAACGTCTGTGATCACTCCTTAAATTTGCATTAAAGGTTTCAATCGCCACAAGAGATAATGATTTCTATCACTGATCATGCCCATTCGTAAGGATCATTAAAGGGGAATTTTTTAATTTCCGTTGCGTTTTGGATCGCAATATTTCTTCAATTTTAACTTTTAAATTTATTAAATAGTTGATATATATATATATATATATATATATATATATATATATATATATATATATATATATATATATATAATATATATATATATATATATATATATATATATATATATATATATATATATATATATATATATATATATATATATATATATATATATATATATATATATATATATATATATATATATATATATATATATATATATATATATATATATATATATATATATATATATTATTTCGTAACATCAAAAAAGAGTTTTTAGCTTTTAACTTTTAATTTTTCAGTTTATATTAAAAAAAAAACTTTATTTGATAATTGTCATTTAGTTTTTATCTTGTAGCTTTTCTTACTGGTTTTTGTCTTTTTCTAAAATGTCATTTGATGTAGCTTTTAGTTTGTCACTTTTTCTTCTATTTATACCCTTTTAACAAAAATATATTTTTATCCTTTAGTATACAAGATAAAAGATGATGCAATATTTAATGTTTTTTAGTAATATTTAATTTTATAATGAATTTCGAAAGAGTATTAATAATTTTCAAATTAATAAAATGTCGGAGGAGAATCATTGAAATCAACTAAGACAAAGAAAAATTTAGAATATCATTATAGTTTTATTGTAAGATATTAAAAAACAAATTTATTATTATTATTATTATTTTTAATTAATATAACTGAATTCAAAATTATAATATATCTCGTTAAATTTTATTATAAATTTATACATAAATTTAATATATTTTGATGATATCTAATATTAAAAATATTTTGCATGTTTTTATTAATATTTTTATTTTTATCAAATAAAAAATAATTTAATAATTTAATGTAATAAAATAATAAAATCACTAATTTGTTAATTAAGAATGTCCATGTCAATTTGTATTTATCAGCTAGTTAGTGTAACAGTTAATTTACTAAGCACTTAAATTAATTTATTAGTTATCAACTATCGGCTACCAAATATCAACTATCAACTAATTTTATCAAATAAATATATCGTTTAAATATATTATTTATTGAATAAATTTAAAAATCAAAATTTATTTATAAAAGAGAACAAGATAATCGTATTTTTCAATATACTTTTAATCATTATTAATATTTATTATTTTTTATAAATAATATCATCGAATAAAAAATAATACATTTGAAGTCCTAATTTAGTCGTGGAAGTTTAGTTTGTAAACTATACAGAGACAGAAGTTATATAGTGTTGTATTTTATAAAATTACTAAATTAATTTTATTCCTTAAGTTTAGGTATAAAAACCTTAGACTTAATTAATGGTTAATTGGACCTTTCAAACATGGTATAACACTAATTATAGTGAGTGTGGTCACATGCATGTTGGCAACTTGGATGGTGCCAAAAGATAGCACCATTAATAAACATTTTCAAATTGCCAAGTGGATCACCGACCATTGGACCACTGTTTTAAATTGTCATGTTGATGATGTGATATAGATGCCTTTTCCTTAACTCTCAAATTCAACTACTTAACCTCGTAGCTTTCTACTGAGAGAATTTATTTTGCCACAACTCATTATCTCACTTTCATTTTTGAGATTACTCTTTTCGTTCTAGAAGGTACTCTCTCATTTTAGTGGAAAACCAAACTTATCTATAGGATTTGGAAATGTGTTTTTGGAGACACTCGAATTCACACATAATTCAAATGAAAGTGAGTTCGAATCTAATGTATGATAAAAATTGATATGGAAATACATCTCGTATATATTTTGGAAGTGTATTTCTGGAAATTATTGAATCAAAAATAGATACAAAAACAAAGATAAATTATCATTAATAATTGTTATGACATACATAAAAGCGAAATATTACATCGATAATCGTTAACGTAAATCGAACAATACATTTCATCATCAAGTAGGATGTTCCAACATCTTTAGAATATTTTCGATAGATCTCGTAATCTTCACTTTCAGCTCGATCGGATCTTTTATTTGGTAACAATGAAATATACTCCACATAACAGTTAAATCTCCATCTATCTTCAGCTCAAACTCGTTAAGTTGTATCTTCTCATCGATGTTAATTGAGGATGGAGAATAATAAAGCTTCACAACTCTTGTATTGTCTGGGTAAATATTCTCTGGTATTGGTTTTAGATCTACAAGACGAATGATTTTTTAGAACCTTATTGAAGAGGGAGTTTCTCACCGATGAAGTAGATAAAAGTGAGATATGCATAATGAGGCATTTTGTATGTTTTTTATGTGTTTGTGCTAACAAGTTTAGTGGCGACTGTACTTATACAAGTTTTAGATCAATACGTGCCTTAGAAAATTAATCTTGTCTCAGAGGATATTTTGGGGATATACTTTCGGATACACCCCGCTTCGTTTAGTGAAATTATGGTAAGTTTGGAAATGCATTTTCAAATAAACTCGTACTATCTTTTTTTTAACAATATGGGGTGGTTTCGGATGTAATGTTTTGAATACACCCTTTTATAGTTTTTTTGAAATTGGGGTACGTCCGAAAATATATTTTTGGATTCACCTATTACTCATAATCTATTTTAAACATACATTAAAATCTAATAAAATGTATACATTTTAGATTGTTATATTAATCCAATATTACATATAAAACATATCTAACAACCTAAATACATTGTTGGAAAAAATTAAAATGAATCAAAACATGTGTCACCGCCTAAATCTATATCTATGGGCGGTTCAATATTTGACTTTTGTTTATTTGATTTTTTTTTAATCTCGCTCAATTTGGTGAACTCTTGCATCCTAACTATAAAATGATGTGCCTAAGTTCCAGCTTCCTTTGTTAACTGAAGTATCCACTCGGTAATGTCAGTGGAATAGGGCATCCTGGTCTCAAATAAACTTGAACAAAATGCAGTGATTTAGAAAGTCACCCAATACACATAATTCGATCAGTTGGATTTTGAAGTGGGACCTTCCGTAGTGGAAAAATGTTTCTGATAATTCATATCTTTTCAGATCAATACACACCCTATTATATGCACTTTCAGATCAATACACATCCTAGGACTGGTGCTACTAACCTGATAGCTCACATTTCCTTCAGAGTTTCAGCCAAAGAAGACTGGTATTTTGACAGTGGATGCTCCAGACACATGACTGGAAGCAAAAACCTGCTAACTGACATTCATCTTCATGCCACCAGCTATGTAACCTTTGATGATTGAGCAAAGGGTGAAATCAAGGGGATTGGAAAGCTAAACTGCCCTGGAGTCCCTAACCTTGACAATGTGCTACTTGTTAAAGGACTGACTGCAAACCTAATCAGCATCAGTCAACTGTGTGACCAAGGTCTAAATGTAAACTTCACAAAAATTGAATGTCTGATTACTAATAAATAAAATGAAGTGATCATGAAAGGAGTCAGGTCTAAGGACAACTGCTATATGTGGAGTTCTCAAGAAACCAGTTATTCATCAATGTGTACTCTAGCCAAAGAAGAAGAAGTGAAGTTATGGCATCAAAAATTGGGCCATATGCATCTTAAAGGAATGAAGAGGATTATATTTGTTGAAGCTGTCAGAGGAATTCCAAACTTAAAGAGTGACGAAGGAATATTTCTGGGATACTCAACAAACAGCAGAGCATTTAGAGTCTTTAACTCCAGAACAAAAGTAATGATGGAATCTATCAATGTTGTGCTTGATGATCAACAGAATGATATCACAGACGATGTTGAGACATCTCTAAATGATGTCCCAACTGATTTCCCAAACAAAAGTAATGAGAGTAAACTCACTCAAGCTAAACCTGAAGCTGACAAAATTAATAAGGGACCCTCTATCAGAACTCAGAAGGATCATCCCAAAGATCTCATTATAGGAGACTCAAATAAAGGAGTCACAACTAGATCAAGGGAAGTGATCGCACATGACTGTTTTGTGTCCAAGATTGAGCCTAGGAATGTCAAGGAAGTCTTAACTGATGAATTTTAGATCAATGCCATGCAGGAAGAGTTAGGCCAATTCAAGAGAAATGAAGTATGGGAACTGGTTCCAAGACCTGAAGGAATAAATGTTATTGGAACTAAGTGAGCTTACAAGAATAAATCTGATGAACAAGGGGTGGTTACTAAAAATAAAGCAAGATTAGTAGCACAAGGATACACTCAAGTTGAAGGAGTTGACTTTGATGAAACATTTGCCCCTGTAGCTCGCCTTGAGTCCATTATACTATTGCTTGGAGTGGCATGTATTCTGAAGTTTAAATTGTTCCAAATGGATGTAAAAAGTGCCTTCTTGAATGGTTACTTAAATGAGGAAGTGTATGTTGAACAACCTAAAGGGTTTACATATCCAAATCTTCCAAAGCATGTGTATAAGTTGAGCAAAGCCCTCTATGGTTTGAAACAAGCTCCTAGGGCTTGGTATGATAGACTCACAGTGTTTCTCATTGACAATGGATACAGGAAGGGAGGCATTGATAAGACCTTATTTGTTAAGAATGAAGGAGGAAAACTCATGGTGGCTCAAATATGTGTTGATGATATTGTGTTTGGTGGGATGTCAGATAAGATGGTCGAACATTTCGTTAAACAAATGCAGTCTGAATTTGAAATGAGCCTTGTTGGAGAGCTGACCTATTTTCTTGGGCTACAAGTCAAGCAGATGGAAGATTCTATCTTTCTATCTCAAAGCAAATATGCCAAAAACATTGTTAAGAAGTTTGGCATGGAGAATGCGAGTCATAAAAGGACACCTGCTCCTACTCATCTGAAAGTCTCTAAAGATGAAAATGGTGTTAGTGTAGATCAAAGTCTCTACAGAAGCATGATAGAGAGTCTGCTATATCTCACAACAAGCAGACCTGACATTGCTTTTGTTGTAGGTGTTTGTGCTAGATATCAAGCTGAACCAAAAGTCAGTCACATAAACCAAGTGAAAAGGATACTGAAATATGTCAATAGCACCAGTGACTATGGGATACTGTACACTCATGGATCTGGATTTATGCTGACTGGATATTGTTATGCTGACTGGGTTGGAAGTGCTAATGATAGAAAAAGCACATCAGGAGGATGTTTCTTTTTGGGGAACAACTTAATATCATGGTTTAGTAAGAAAAAAAATTGTGTGTCTCTGTCCACTGCTGACGCTGAATACATAGCAGCTGGAAGTAGTTGTTCTCAACTGGTTTGGATGAAACAGATGCTGACTGAATACAATGTCACGTAAGATGTCATGACATTATACTGTGACAACCTGAGTGCTATAAATATTTCTAAGAATCCCATTCAGCACAGCAGGATAAAACATATTGATATCCGTCATCATTTTATTAGAGAACTAGTGGAAGATAAAATCATAGCCCTGGAGCATGTTGCTACTGAAATGCAGTTAGCTGATATATTTACAAAGGCTTTGGATGCTAATCAATTTGAATGTTTAAGAGGGAAATTAGGGATTTGTATCTATGAGAATTTGTAACAATTAATTTGGAGTGGAAAAGGTAATAAAAATATTGTCTGCCCACTTAAAATAAAGTTCCCCATTTATGGTAAATCATCACCTAGTATTGAAACTTCCATCTATTGCCTTTTCACACGCAACCTCTACTCAAACATTTCCACCTTCCTTCGACTTCATCAACCTTCTCTGCTAGGGAAACAGAAACCTTTCCACAAGAACAACAACATGTCACAACATCCTTCACCATCTGGTTCTAAGACTACCAAACCGGCTCACAAAGATAGAACGCCTTCTATGGACCTTCTTGATGAAGATATTTTGGACGTGATTCCCCTGTCTGTCATTCCAGGCGACGCTCCTGGTTCATCCTCCACTGTATGTCCTACTCAAGGTAATAGTTCCAATATCCCCTCCAGCTCTACTTATACTCCTAGTTCTAAGGACGACATGCATCACACTGATCGTGTCATAAAAAACCTAGTCACTAGGATTCTCAATGAAGGACACTCTGTAAAGGGAGTTTCTACTCCTCTATCAAGAAGGGACCCCTCTCCTGAGGTTGGACCTCACAATGAGAAAGAGGATGATTCCTCTAGGTCTGAAAAAGATATAGCTGCTGAAGGATTATGCTCTTTAGGGTAAACTTTGTCTAGTAAGAAATATGTGGCATCACCTACTGCCAATGCTTCACAGTCTAAGAAGCATGATTCTACAAAGAAGGTGATTGACCTAGAAGATGAGAGTTCGGATGATGAAGATGATAGCTTGCTTCATCACTTGAAGCCTAGTGTGGCTAAGAGGATGAAGACCATAAAGGGTAGGTCTGTGGCTGAAATGATGACAGCCAAAACCACTAAGAAGGCTACTGCTGTAGGCCTCTCAAAATCTTGAAGCAAAGTTGAGATAAAGAAGAGGAAAGTGAGAGAAACTTCTAAGTCAGATGAAGATATCGAAGAAGATGTCCCTGACATCTCCCTTGTCAAGAGGACAACTGTTAGGAAATCCCCTGTAAAAGTTGTTGTACATCTGGACTATATCTCCTTCCATCTTGAAGATGGAGCAGCAAAATGGAAGTTTGTAATCCAAAGACGGGTGGCTGTGGAGAGAGAACTGGGCAAGGATATTATGGAGGTCAAAGAGGTCATGGACCTTATTAAAACTATTGGACTAATGAAAACGGTTGCTGGGTTATCTCAGTGTTATGAAGGACTGGTGAAAGAATTTTTTGTCAACATTCATGAGGACATTGCTGACAAAAATAGCAAGGAATTTTGTAAGGTGTTTGTAAGAGGGAAGTGTATCACTTTTTCTCCAACTGTGATTAATAAATTTCTAGGAAGAGGAACAGAAGGTGCATGTGAACTGGAAGCCACAGACAATGAGGTATGTAGGGAAATAACTGCGAGACAGGTCAAGGAGTGGCCTAGCAAGAAGCATCTCCTGCTGGAAAGCTAACTGTGAAATATGCTATTTTGCACAAGATAGGGTCAGCAAATTGGGTACCAACCAATCACATCTCTACAATCTCAAATGCCCTTGGAAGGTTCATCTTTGTTGTTGGAACCAAGCTGAAATTTGATTATGGTAGATTCATGTTTGAACAAATTGTCAAACATGCTTCTACAAATGCAGTGAAGCTGCCCATAGCTTTTCCCTCAATGATTTGTGGGATTATCTTGAGTCAGCAACCTGGAATTCTGAGCACAAATGATCTTCCTAGTAGAAGAAAACCTCCTCTATCAGTTCATTACAAATTGTTTGAAGGCAGTCATGTCAATGACATTGTCATGACATCTGCTGTGAAGAAGCCAGCCTCACAAGGTGGTCTTATTGCTGAACTGAAAGAAACTTGTAAAGAATTGGATACAGGGATAAGGGTGGCAAAAGCCAGGAAAGAAGCTTTGGAGGTTCTGATTGAAAGCTTGGAGCAAGATGATAGAGATAATGTTGGACAGGACAAGGAAACAGAAGCCCAAACCTCTAGTAAGAGGTCTGAATCTAAAGATGAAACAAGTGGCAGTTCTGGTTCTGAAGCTGATGAAGATGCAAGCTCCTCTGACTAGTTTTGTTGAAGTTGTCCCCCACTTTTCTGATGGTGTGCTGTGATGGATTTGGTGGTTCTTTTGGCAGTCATGTTCTGATGCCTTGATGTATTTTTTTGGGTTCTTTTTGGTTTTTCTGGATTTTTATCTCAGCTTATAAAGATGTGTATGTTTGTGGATCTGTAACACCTAACAATATGCTTTGACATTCTGTGTGACACTATGTTTGACTAATAGACATTTATTTTGTCTCTTTGGTCTCTTTTGGCTAAAAAGGGGAAGAAGTAGCTAAAGTAGTTGTAGCTAAAGTAGTTGTAGCTAAAGTAGCTATGTTATACTATAGACAGGTGACAGATGATGATTGAAGATGATGTATGCTGGAGATAATTTGTTTAGTACAGGTGTTGTTGAAGGAGATGTTATATGGGGAGGAGTATGCTGGAGATAATCTGTTTAGTACAGGTGTTGTCGAAGGAGATGTTATATGGGGAGGAGTATGTTATAGGTGATGTTGAAGGTGATGTCTGTGGTGAGCAGACTGAGGGGGGGTGGAGCACAAGCGCATGTGTGTTTAATATGTATTTACTAGTTGCTATCTTAGCTATTAATGTGTGTTTTAATACTTCTGCTTCTAAACTGATGGTGTGATTATTCTCTTGTGAAACAAATGGTCTGATGTATGTTTTAGCCAAAATTTGTCAAAGGGGGAGTTTGTTGGTTCTATATGTTCGTGGCAGCAATTTTGGTAAAACCTAGAGTGTTCACAAGGTGTCACAAGTGTTGTCTTGACATAAGATAACAGGTTCCTGCAGGTTATTTAAAATGTGGATATGCAGGATTTTGCTGAGATGTCAGACCCGATGTCAAGACATTTGTATACAGAACATTCAGTCTGAATGTTATGTATTGTGTGATTGCGTTTTTATGCTAATCTATGTGTGATTGATGTGATGATTGAACGCACTATTCAATCAGTAATTAAAAGCAGATTGACTTATTTTCCAACAAGATATAATCAATTGTCATGAGAAGATATGAATGGAAAATAGTTTTAGGATTTTATGATGTCCAAGCCCAGCCAAACACTTTTATATAAAGGGCATGGAAAACCTGGTTTTAACACACAAGAAATAACAAACGAAATATTGAGAGAGAATAAGGATTTTAGTCTTGTGTGGTCGTGTGTATTGTGAGTCATTCATTCATCCATAGATGATTGAATTGGACTGACTTTTGAGTTGTAATTTGTCCACTATAAGCTTTGAAGCATGAGTGTGTGCTTACTTGGTTGAAGCTTTTAAGCAAGATCAAGTATGTGTTTTTGAAGAATATCTTCTTTCATTGTAATATTTGTTTTTACATCACTGCTGTGATTGAGGGGGAGTGAGTAGGATCTCGTATCTAAGAGTTCTTAGATAGAAGTCACACGGATAGAGTTTAGGTGAAAAGACTGTAACTTTAAGTTGTTTACTGAGAGTCTTTAAACTAATTATGTTTAGTGAATTTCCTTCCTAGCTTGGTAGCCCCCAGACGTAGGTGAGTTTGCACCGAACTGGGTTAACAATTGCTTGTGTCACTTGTATTACTGTTCTTTATCTTTTATCCTGTTTATATTGTTCACGCACGCACGTAGATCAAAATACTAGCTCGTCTCATCTCCTTTATGATGCACTAAACAATGCCCTAATAGAATTCCAATACTAAATGACTTTCTAAAATTTGCATGGCCAAGTTTAAACAAGTTATGTTCTAGCATCCAACCTTTAGACATAAATTATCAAATTAACTGTTCTACCTAGTGAGATAAATACCCTATTTAAACATTGACCAAATCTGAGGTGTTCCTTTAGCTGTCATATTCCACCATCCAAACTAAATAGTGTTCTTTTAGGTGTTTATATAATTGGTTTTGTTGGTGCTCCACTAGTCTAGGTGGAGAAGATTTGTACCAAAAAAAATTTTGACTTGCTCCACTTACATGTCAATAATGCACTCCTACAATTTAAATGTCAAACCTAACTTTAAAATACAGAGAAGAAATTGTAAACAGAAGATAGAAAAGGAAGATAGAGACATATTGGATCAAAACACCAAATAATACAAGTGGGGTGAGGGGTCCTTGTCATGGCATGAATCAAAATATTGAATAGAAAGATAGAGACTCTTCATCACCCAACATGAATATGCACAGAAAGGTGTCAACTTCAAAGGTTAGATATTTATTAAATAGACAGATTGTTTAAACTAGAAAAGAAAAACCTAACAATTATGTTGGTGTACACAATAAACTACATGCTGGCAGCCAAACAAAAGGCTGCACTAAATTATCACAAATACATGTTTGATATCTTCAGATTGAAAGGATGTTAAGAATTAAGAATAAGATACAGCCAATTCTACACAACTTAAAGTGTACATGAGAATTACAGTGTGCGTTGCTAAAAACCTAACCACCAACCAGTAATGTCTAATCCAGTCAGACTTAGGTCTCCTGGCCGGTTGACCGGCCTTCGTCTTTCTCGGTATCCTCTTCATCCTCGTCTTCATCGTCTGCTTCTTCAGCTAGTTTTGTCAGCTCCTCCTGAATCATGAGCTTGATAGCTGCCTTTTTTGGGTTGAGATCCACATCAAATTGTTTAGCTGGAAAAAGATGAGCAATTTTGTTAGTTTTCTGCTAAAAAGCTTATCCAACAAACTTCTTTTTTGCATCGGCGAAAGGTTTGAGGCACGGTCTGACACTAAATAAGAGCAAATCTCCCAACTTTGATTCAAACCTGATTCATCATATTGTGGAAGACCCAGCCCCGTTGAATAAACGTCATAAAATAAAATAAATCCCAAATTGTCCCACCTCTTATAAGTTCGAACTGTTTAACATCACCAATCCATCATAAACTCTATATGTTTGGGTGAAAAAATGTAGTTTTGAATATTGTAGATCCAATAGAGGGAACCAAATTCAAGAATGCAAGAGTCCAATAAAAAGTACCAAAGACCAAAATTGCATACAAAACTGCATACTGATGATATCAAAGAAACTAAAAGTGTAATTCAGCCTAAAACTGAAAATCCTAGATTGTTAAGGGAAAGAGCAACTGTAAATTATGCCCTTCAGGTTCAAGGATAACCAGACATTAGAAAATGCAAGAAACCAAAAACAGACATAAGAGTTTTGGTCTTGAAGGCATAAATGGTCCACTATTTCATAGTTTTAACTGAAAAAGGTGTAACTATTAATATTATGGAAAAAGTTGAGAGAATAGAAAACTTACCGAGTAGCTTCAGAATGTCAGTAAATGTGGCCTGCAAAAGGGAAAAGGACTATAAATTTTGGAGAACATAAAACACTCGGTAGACTACCGAGTTGTTCAATCTACCAACAACAACGCACATCTAAATATTCAATATTACATCCAATTTGTTTTATAAATTCAACCGATGGAATCATATAGCCGCCAAAAATAACACAAAGTTAGCGCAAATCTGCTGCTAAATTCCAGCCTACAAGAAATGTGCTGCACGTTTAATCATCCAATCTGCTGATTTTTTGAGACTGTGTCCATGACTAAACCCTCAGTTATTAACGTTTTACTGAGTCCTGCTATGATATATCCATGCATAAATTGATGGAATATAAATAAATATCTCCTCTAAAAGGCAAAGATATCTTAAGCTATGCTTTTTTCTCAAGCTGTTGAAAATTTACAGTATCACAGCCAATAAAGGTACATGTGAAGAACCGTGCTACTAAAAATAGTTTACAAATCAAATGTAAAAAAGTCAACAAACAAAAAGTAATATTTTAATTCCAAAATCTTACCGTATTGAAGTCAACTTCTTTAAGAATTTCACATATTGCATCGCGCAACTGATTATCACTGGGACCTGAGGACTTCTCTTTCTTCTTGCCTTTTCCCTTAGCAACCTTTTCTGCTTAGTGCATACAGTAAAGATATGATTACTTATAGAACATATTATCAGTTTTTCAATTAAAAACATTTAATATTTACTAATGGAAAAGGAAAAATTAAACACGCCGAGTTGTTGACTAACAGTTAAAACGCTTCATTTCAGCTGAAAGTTATTATTCACAACCAAAACACAATATAATGCAATTCCAAACGGTCATAAATGACATAATGACAACCAGGGAGGAGAGCTTATGGAATCTACCAGTTTTCTCTTTGGACTTTGATGAAGACTTAGTTGGAGTTGGAGTTGATATCTTCTGCTTTCCCCCTTGCTCATTTTTCTTCTTCCTAGAAAATACCTTTGGACTTTCATCAATATCATCGTCATACTTCGGTTGGGTATTTGATGATTTCTTAGGTGCTCTCTTAGGAGGTGAGCGAGATTTATTTGTGACCGTAGTTTTCTCGATTTTGCTTCTTCCAGAGGACTCTTTCTTTGAAGATGATGATTTAGAATGTTTTCTCTTTTTATTCACATCATCAGATTCACTCCCAGAATCACTTTTATCTCCCCTTTCAGATTTCTCTGATATATCATCTTCAGATTTCTCAGGAATGTCATTCTCGGTTTCATCCTCATTTTCTTCATTTTTCTCCTCTCCCTCTGATTCATCTTCTGTGTCAGTTGTGCTCTTTTTCTCCACTCCTGAAGAATTTTCATTATTCTTCTGCCTCTGAAAAATATACAGCCAAAAGTTAAGAAATAAGCTCACAATAAAAACACTTAAAACTTCACATGCATATATTGATATTTTATTTTGAATGAAATATAATGTCATCCGAACAACTAATATCAATTTATATTGATGATCAGATTACAAGTTGGTACATTATTTTGCGGATTCAAATTTCTTTGGGTAAATGGCGAAACTGCTATTTGAACTGAGAAACTCATGTAAACCACCCAAGCCTTTTATCACTAACCTTTTTCAACTTAAGCACCTCATAAGCAACACAACCTTCAACCCAACATCTCCAAAAAAAATTACAAAATGTGTCTCACTCATAACTCATCCATAAATTTCATCAATTTATTATTTAAATGCATTATTGGCCCACAAAAATATTATTGACATGCATTGCTGCCCACTCATAGGAGATAAGCTTAGGAGCTTTTATAGGCCATTGTTCCTATAAGCTACTACTTCCAAGTTCCAATGGTTGGTGCTTATTAGCTCCAAAGGAAAGAGCAAAGTGGTTATTGGGTAGATATTGAATGGTTATGGGAGGGAGAGGCCAAGCTCTCCAATTTTTGGAAGAAATAACTGTATAAATGAGTCCTATTTCTCAGAATTCTCTCTGTAATCTTCTTATGTATCTAATTTGTGTAATTGTGTGACTAAATCTCTGATTTGAGAACTTTATCCTGATTATGTATCTAATTTGTGTAATTGTGTGACGAAATCTCTGATTTGAGAACTTTATCCTGAGATTGTTCAATAAATGTCAGTTATTACTCTTAAATTTCAATGTTTGGCGGCCCAACATATCTTTTCACTCAGTAGGTGAGAAACTAATTTATGAAGTAAGTGTCGGGTAGAAGTATGGTTGTTAAGTCGAAGTTTAGAGAAACAATACAAGCAATTTATTTATATCATATATATGTAAGAGCACAAAAATAGAAGAATACACAATTAAATATATTCATAACTAACAATCAGAAGTACAGTGAAAATTGGCTTCAGATCTCGTATAATTCTATTTGTTTTTCAAAAACCAATGGAGACACCTTCATGTGCCGTGGCATATCAACATCGAGGGGAGATGCAGCAGCAGAGCACCTGAAGAGAGCTTCGTGAGCAGCGGAGATAGCTTTGTCAGGTGCCATGGAGAGGTGAAGCAGCAGCAGCACATCTCAAGAAAAGGAACCCGGTGTTGCTGGCTTGTGGCTAATCAGATAATTAGGGTTATTCAGTTGGGCGTAAAAAGTATTGGGCCTTTTTTTACTTGTATTGAGCCAACTTATATTGTTCATTATCTTTTTCTTAAACTATTCCTTTTTTAATCTTATTTTTATACTTAATGAATTTTACTTTTACTATCTAAATTGTTATTTATATTAATTATTTATGAAAATTAGCTACTTACATTATTTATTATTTGTTTATTTGTTACCATCTAGTACAAACCCGGTTCAGCCGCTTGAACCATGACCAGGAGCATAGTTGTCAGGGGGGCGCATATTATCTCCTTAGATCAGGAGTGCGCATTAACTCCTTAGACCATACGATTTTGTGCTCCCTCAACAGGCCACTGAGTTAGATCGGTGCAAAGATCACTGCAGATAAAAGAGAAGTCGGCGCGCCGATGAAGATCGTAAACACGCGAAATCAGTTATCTGTTTCGTTCCGATGTGGCTAAAATCCGATCTGTTTAAACTTTCGACCCATTTTCAACCCGGTTCCACATTATACAAATCGGCCGTTATGGCCAGAATTTGATCCGACTCTGAAAATAGGTTTAGCAGCGCCAAAAGTTGTTTTTGGACCTGTTGCTTTTTTATTTAGTAGTGTATTGGAAATATGGAAATTTCTAATCATTTAATATGAATTAATTCTTATTCAATATTCTTTTACTATTCTTTTTAAGTTTTTGCTATGTAATCGCCGTAGTTTTGGCCGGAATTACCGTGTTTTGGCCGCAATTTGGACTGCTGTAAATGCAACCCTAAAACACCATGCAATGGTCATTTCCATAGTGCAGATCCTCTGCAACACAATACTATGGTGCAACTGTGGCCACTACTGACAACATAGAGACTGAGAACATAGTTTTCATTGACTATTTGTGAAAAAGGCTATAAGTTGGTTAAATAAGTATTATTAAAATTAGAAAATGGTGTCATAGATATGAAATGAAAACTACAATAGAATTTAAACTCACTTTCCTCTCAACACCACAAAATATAAACAATAATATTAACAACTATATATATTTACAAATTAATTATACAATTATTACTAAACAAAATAAAATTTAACCAATCATAGGAGAAAACAACTAGTCAGTTTCAAGCAATGCAGGGAGCGAAACAAGCATAAGAGGCACTCACAAATTATTTTATGCTGCTAATATCACATTTGCTGCAGTTGAAGTAGTGAGATTATTACCTTTGCAGAAGAACCTCTTGAAGTACTAGTCCTAGGCCTTGATGTACCTCGTTTCACAACACGCTTGCGCTTCTTACTGGACTGATGCGGGTTAACCATAAAACTATGAATATGTTGCACAAGAAACATAGCAAAAGAAAATTTCCATAACATCTTGAAGAAAAAAATTGAAACACAAGAAAGAAAGTAAACCTCTTTTTCTGCAAGTAGCACAGTTGTGGTTGCATGAGGGGCAAGCAAAAAGTCTATCAGCTTAGTAATAACATCTTCCTGCACAGGCAGAAATTCATTGGCAATAATAAAGGCGTGCTAAATGGTATCAGTCAACAGGGTTTCCTTTTAGGGCTAGAACATATATACAGTGCATTATGAATATAAGCAACAGAGATTCTTGATAACCCTTGTGCACACACATACCAAAGCATAAATATGTGGCGGGATTAACGTAGTAATGTTTCATCCACAACAAGAACATTAGCAATGCTACTAAACCAACAAACCTTTTTTTTTCTCATTGACTTGTTAAGTGTTATGTCAAACACATCACAGAATTCCAGTAACTTCTCTTTAGTACATTTGTCTAGCTTTTCTTTTACTTTAAGCATTTGCTTCTCCTGTAGAAACAATATTAGAAGTTTACAACCATTGGCAAACAAGGACTTAAAGATAAGAAAAGAAGTCCGTAAAAAGAAATTACTATGAACACAAATCAACAAAACCCTTCAATCATTTTATATGATATAGTTGCATGTTATGAGTATTATATTTGGTACTTCTTGCGGTAATAATTACCTCATTGCCATGCCATACAAAACCAGAAAACCTCGATATATTACTCTTGACCTGAACTGCCTGCAAAGGATTAAAAAAAGAGTAACACGGTGTAACATGAGTCTGACTTGTCAGTTCCATAACCGAAATATCACATATAAATAAAAGTGTTAAACTTTTCAATAGTGAAGGCCTGCACTATACAAATCCTGATCTATAGTAGGGGTGTTCAAAAATTTGGTTAACTGATCCAACTACTTAATCTGAACTGAATTGAACCATAAAAAACTTAAACCATTTAAATGGTTAGTAAATTGAATTGTTTATTTTAACCAATTCAATTAATCTAATTGAATTTAAAAACCAGTTTAAACTCTTATAAACTCTTTCCACAATTTTATCTAAAATATAAATACTATTATTTCTCAAATTCAATAAACTTAATACATCATTATATTAAAATGATTAATATTTTAATTATAATCTTTTAATATTTTTTAGTCAGTTACTATTATCATAACATTTTCATTTTCACATTACGTGTTCTTCCCCAAATATGAAATATGAATCCTAAATCATCTTCTTTCCAATTCAAACTCAACATCAATTTCAATTTCACCTTCTATTTGTTTTGAATCGATTTCAAAATGATTCATAACTGTTTCTATATATTTTACCTTCTATTAAATGTTTATATATAACTGTTTCTATATATTTTACCTTCTATTAAATGCTTATATATATCAAAATCAATTTCACATTATATATATAGTTTAATAAATGATTATTAAATGTTAAATAAAATTAAATAATCAATGTCAATTCTAATTGAAAAATTCTAAATATATCAAGATCAATGTTTCTATATTAAGACTTATGAATCCAAATACGTACCAAGATTTCTAATACGGAGTATATACTAACTGATACAATAACACCTTTTTATTTTTGATTCTTTTTGTAATCACAAGTTTATGTAGTGTTTTTAAATGTGAAGTCAAATGTTCTGATATGATATAAGTGCATAGCAGAAAAAGTTATCGGCTGTGGCATTCGTTGTGATGAATATGAATTCAATTTTTTTAAAAACAAAAAAGAAACAATTTTTAAAAAATCCAGATTTGAATTCAATTTTTAAATTCAATTTTATTATAAAAACAAAAAAGAAACATTTTTTTAAATATATAAAAAAACCAGTTTGGAATTTGGTGAAAAAATTAATCTAATTTTTTAAAAAATTGATTTTAAACTGGTTTAAATAAATTAAACTGGTTTAAAATTATGAACCAGTTCTGAATTGGTTTTAAACCGAATTGAATTGATTAAACAGATTAACCACTTTTTGCTAAAGTGGTTTTTAAAAACTGGATTGAACCATTAATATGGTTCGGTTCAATTCAATTCATGAACCACGAACACCCCTAATCTATAGAACCACAATGATATGGAAAAAAAAGAAAATTAATAAGGTGGTTTGAAACAGGTGTAACAAAAAGACTCGGATATTTAATGAAGAAACGTGTACCTTCCCTCTCCTCCCGAAGAGGATTGAGTGGAGCAACTTGAGACTATCATCATTTTTCCTTCTAGATAACTTAGATGCCACTATAGAAGAAAAATGCAGGAGTCATAAGTTTATTAGCTATTCTGAAGAAGCATAGTTTCACATCCACTCCAGTGTAACAAATGTAAATGAGAACAAAAACTACAAAAAAAAAAACTCCCGCATATTATCAGATCAACTTCACTTAAATTATATGTAACAGGAAACTCCTTCTATTACTGCTGAACTAAGGTCAATTTGACAGTTCATTTATATTCTGCCATTATCTCTAAGACCTAAGGATTCCAAAGATCAGATTTACAATTGATCTTCCAATGGTCACATAAATCTGTAAAAGGACATTAAATAGCATGGATAAACCATATTGAACTAATAAATAATAAGAAACTCTTTTTCCAAAAATGGAAGGAAGAGGATCGAATATCTCCATGTTTTACCACTATTATTAATATCTTTAAATGTACAGTGAGTGAAAGGGAAGATCCACATATTAAATTTTCTTTTAATGAGAAAAAGAAGGCATGCATAAAGCATTTTACTGAAGGAAAACTACAGTTAATTAACAAGACAATCAAATCAAATCAAATCAAATCAATGCAAGCTAATGTACTAGTCAATATCATAATCAATGTAAATGTTTAAGTTGTAAATCAAAATCATAAGCTTGTGGCAATCTGATAGTGTTAAAAAAATGTATATAAGCATATATCCTTGGCTCAAAAATAATTGAAAGGTCATGGAACAGCTTTAGATATTTAAGCATAATAATCCTTGGCTCGTTTGGTATTTGGTAAGGGTATGCAATACAACACTGAAGTATTGGGTGTGTGAGGCTATACATCGTCGGTATGTTATTTCGGTTTGTGGTACATTCAAATATTTTAATTGTCACGCTATTAGTGAACTTTGTGATTATGATTATGGGGTATATGCCACAGCTTTGGTCAGGTATAACACTGTCTCATCCGAATACAATCTTGCACCCTTTTGCTTATACCACCACCAAGACAGAAACGGTGCATGACGGCAGCCAAGTACCACCATACTCAATCTCGTAGTGGAGGCATGAGATGCATAGAAGGAAAAAGAAGAAGGCATGTGTAGAATTTAAAATTAAGAAATACTATAACATCTGAGGGTGTGTTAGTGTGCAACAAACACACCCTCAAAATATATATGTATATATATAAGTGAAGTAAAAAACCATTACTAATAAAACAAAATAAAAAATCAAAGAGAAGCACCATACCATTGGGTATATCTTTTAAAGGTGTGCCACGACCCTGCAATTTGAAAGGGAAACTGTAAACAAATTAAGTTAAAATAAAAAATGCTTAGTTAAGGCTAATTACTTCAAATGTGACAATGAACAACAAATACCTTCTCGATGTGAAATACTTTGCTCGTGTCTTTATCGATTAATGCTACCAACCTCTCAACTGATTTTCTTTCTCGAACTGGACGATCACTAGTAGGAGTCTTAGGCTCTAGCTGTTTCAGTTCCTTTATTTTCTCCTTCACTTTCTCCTCGTTAATCTTCCCTCTCGCACGCTTTCTTGATCCTTTCTCACCTTTACTACCCTCTGCCTTATCTTCTTCTTTTGATTTATCAATACTATCCTTGTCATCCTCCTCCTCCCCCTCCTCTTCTGTCTCTGCTTCAGTTTTCTCCTTTACATCACCCTCTTCCTTTTCCACTGTCTCTGCTTCAGATTCCTCCTTTTCATCATCCTCTTCCTTCTCCTCTATCTCTGCTTCATTTTTCTCCTCTTCATCGCCCTCTTCCTTTTCCTCAACGCTACCCTCTGTTTCCATCAAATCTGCTTCTTCTTTTACAGATTCAATTTTTTCCATTTCTTCTTTACCTTCTGTAGTTTCCTTAACCTCGGTATCGACATCCATTTTCTCATTCTCAGATTCGGTAACATTTTTGTCATCCTCTTCTATTTCTTGAATGTCATCATCATCTTTCTTAGCCTCCACTACTTCTTTTACACTATCAACTTCCATATCCTCCTTAACATCTTCGCCTCCATTATCTTTCTTTTCCACCTTTACTTCCTCAGTACCATCAATTTCTTTATCCTCTTTTATTTCTTCCACCACACCATCGTTTGTAGCCTCCTTTCCTTCTCCCACCTCACCATCTTTCGTAACCTCCTTTACTTCTTCCACCCTTTCATCTTTTACTTCTTCCACCTCATCAACTTTTTCATCCTCTTTTTCTTCTTCCGCCGCATCATCTTCTACTTCTTCCACCTCATCAACTTTCTCATCCTCTTTTTCTTCTTCCACCACATCATCTTTTACTTCTTCCACCTCATCAACTTTCTCATCCTCTTTTTCTTCTTCCACCACATCATCTTTTACTTCTTCCACCCCATCAACTTTCCTATCTTCTTTTTCTTCTTCCACCGTATCATCTTTCTTCTCATCTTTTACTTCTTCCACCCCTTCATCTTTCTTATCCTCTTTTACTTCTTCAGCCACATCCTCTTTCTTATCATCTTTTACTTCTTCCACACCATCATCTTTCGTCTCCTCTTTTACTTCATCAGCCTCATCATCTTTCTTATCCTCTTTTACTTCCCCCACCCCATAAACTTTCGTCTCCTCTTTTACTTCATCAGCCCCATTATCTTTCTTATCCTCTTTTACTTCCCCCACCACATCATCTTTCTTATCCTCTTTTATTTCCTCTACTATATCAGCATTCTCATCCTCTTTTACCTCTTCCACATCATCAGCTTTCTTATCTTCAATTTCTTTGACTCCATTGCTCTCCAAGACTTTCCCTCCATCAGTTTCCAAGTCTTTCTTTTCAACAACTTCATCTAATGTCTTTGCAGCAATGCTGCCGCCATTTGAGTCACTCTTAGCAACTTCAGTCACTGGTTCTTCCTCTCCCATACCAATCTTATTTTAATATACCTATAAAATTACTTTACAAAAGCACACTCTCCGCAACAGTCTGTTCAATTGAACAACTGAAGCCAACCTGGAGATAATAGAAATTATTTAGAATATGTACAACAACAAACAGCATAGTACAAAGAAAGATGAGAAAATAAGAACAATAAAAAATTAAGCTTCTGTAAAATCACAATCAACAATTTGAAAATTTGAACCACAATGGAGCCAAATTACCTTCCAACCCTCACAACAATAAAAACAATAATCTTAATAATAAAATGAATAATTTTACCTCATGAAAACCAATTGCAATAAGAGCATGAAAATTGGCTCCAACCACAAATCAAACAAAGCAATGCAATTTTGCAAATAAAAAAAATCAAACATAATCTATGAAGCACTGACGCGTCGACACCGGTAAGACACGTCGACACCGGTCAGACATGTCGACACCAGTAATAATTTGAAAATGAATAATTAAACATAATCACAAGGGTTGATGTCAATGTCAGTTTTAGACACAGACACACCTTTTTTTCAGAGGTGTCGGTGCTACGTAGACCATACTATTTAGCTGGGGGTGGTGGAATAATTAAGCAGCCAAAAAACAAAAAAACAAAAAAAAACTCAATTTAGAATACTATGTTTTTGCATTAACTCCATAGAAAAAAAAAACTCACAATAACCCTAAAAAAATATCAACCCTAAACATGCGATTCCACGCAAAATTCCCAACAGTAAAGCATAGCCACAGCCAGAAACTAACTTCGATACATCATAATATTTCATATTTAACCCTAATGAAACCAAATATTCGAAAATAAACCAACATAATCAAATTGAAACAACAAAAGTACCAAATTTTCCTTTGGGGATTTCTCTAAAATCCAAAGCCCTAAAAATTCTCGACCTCAAATCCTGAACCTCACAAACAAAAATACCAAAAAAAACACAAACTTTGAAACCTAAAACGGTGCGTTTCATAGAAAAACGAAGTAGAAGAGTGAAAAACTTACAGATTTAGAATTCGGAGGAGAAAGATCAGAGCTTGTTCACTCTTTCGCATATGATTATTTTCTCTCTCTGTGTACTGACAGTAACAAACAAAGCGAGAAGTGTCGGGGTTATTTTGGTCTATTTATAGTTCGGACTTCAAATGCGGATTTTAAATGTAGTTTAATTTGCCACGTAAGATATGTACGTCGTTGAAATTCGTATCGGATGGATGAGATGGGTTTTTCGGGAGGTACGTGTGAAATCAACGGTTGAGATTTGAAATTCCATGCGTTGTGCATGTTTTGTGAGAATTGTTTTGATCAATTAAGAGTGTTATCCTTGATTGGATTTGATTGTTTTTTGGTAGGTTGAACTTCAAATTAATGTAATAAATATACTAGTAAAAAAGTTTGAATTTTATTTATTAAGGAATTTTTGGATGTCCAATTATGGAAGTAAGAGTACTTAATTTTCACTAAGATAAATTTATTTTAAGAGTAAAATATTTTATCTTACTTCAAATCATAGCATAATTATTAAATTAATTAGATTTAATTTAAAGGTTATAATTCGGAGTAAATTAAAAAAACTTTTTTAGAGTAGTTAATCTCCGCTCATTTTCAATATATTATATATTTTATTATAAAAAAATTAATATTTAAATATTATTTTAGATATTATTTTTTGTAACTTTATATTTTTTTAGATATTAAAATTTCACAAAAAAACACTTAAATTTGAAATTATTTTCAAAAAAAAATTATAAAAATTATTTTTAAGATATATCTTTTTGAAAATTTATGTGATTTTGACTGTATTTTAATTTTTAATAATATATTTATGATATTTGATTTTAAAAAGAAGATTACTATCCATACACTCATGTTGTAAAATATTTTTACAGATACATTCAATCAAATCATTATATAATATAACTTTTAGTTTTAAAAATATCTCAATAAATATTTATTTAAAATTATTTCATTAGATGCATGAATATTAATATCATAAATAAACATATATGTTTTAGATTTAAAGTATTTTTAATGTTATTATTTATATTTTTTATGAAATAGTGAAATTTGATAGGTCAGTTTTTGTATTAATATGTATTGGGTTTAATTAAAATTCGGATCCCCTAGTTTCTCCTATTTGAAACCAAACTGTTTTAGTTCTAATTTTACATTTTTGCATTTAAAATTGATAATTTGTCTAGTTTAATGTCTTAAATATAATTCAAATTCAAGTTGTTTAGTTTCAGTTTCATTTAATTTACATTTGAATTTGGACTAGTGGATATAAACTAAAAGTTAGTTACAATTGAAAAGGAGAAAAATTGAGTTTGTTGAGATTGAAAAATTTTGTTACAGTTAGTTATGTTCTCTCTCTCTCTCTCTCTCTCTCTCTCTCTCTCTCTCTCTCTCTCTCTCTCTCTCTCTCTCTCTCTCTCTCTCTCTCTCTCTCTCTCTCTCTCTCTTTGTGTGTGCAATTCTTTTAATCTTCTTCATCTTCTTCTTGTTATGCATCAATGGAGTTTCATTATTAACTCCAACATTTGATATCTAGAGCTCTGGTTGGATTCACAAAAATACACGAGTGTACGTGAGATGTGTGGTCGATTTCGTTCCTCAAATTCACATTGAATTGAAGAACGAAATCGAAGAGAATCACAATCTTGATGCTCAGGGATTGGGTAACACGGGTGTTGGTGAGAATTGAGCTATTTGCACAAGAATGAAGATGAACGGCGGAAACAATAGCTTGAATACAAAGCTTCTAGTATTCGATAGAAAGAATTGTAATCGGTAGTTGACTCAGATGTGTCTGTTGCTTGGTGCTTAAGATGGGCTTGAGCTTGTCAATGATGGTTACACACCAGTTGTAAAAAACTAACAGAAGCGCAAAGAAATGTGCAACGTGAAACGAGGAATAAGGATAATAAGGCATTGTTTTATAACCATCACTGTGTGGATAAGAATGTGTTTAAGAAGATTATCAACTCGACGACGACAAAAGCAACGTAGGATACACTTGTGTGGTGCTATGGTGGCGACGCATCGGTGAAAAAAGTAAAGTTGTAGTCTCTACGCAAGCGATACAAGAATCTCGTCATGAAGAACATTGAGAAGGTGCCTTATTACATCTCTAGAGTGATTGTGATCACAAATGGGATGAAGTCTTTTGGAGAAACGCTCTTTAGATAAGTAATCATTGAAAATATACTAAGATCACTTACTCCTTAGCTTGATTACATAGTTATAGCCATAGAACACTCGAAAGGCACCAGCACCATGAGAATTGAAGAGTGGTATAGTAGTTTAGAGGCACAAGAATTGCGCCTGACTGAAAGAAACTCTAAAAGGGAAACAAAGTAGTCTCTAAAAGCTTCTTTTGTCCAAAAGAACAAGAAGAAAGCATGGCTAGAGAACAAGAAAAAGAATGGTGGTGGCGCTCAGAAGTCAGAAATCTCCAATCAAGATGAGAAGAAACATACGAATTTTCAAAAGGGAAAGGAGAAGTTTGATAAGAGAAGGCTTCAGTGCTACAATTGTAATAGGTTTGGCCATTTTGTTGTTGATTGTTGGTCAAACAAGGAAAGCAAGGGTGAAGAAGCCAACATAGCTAGAGGTGATTATGAGGATGAACATGTGTTATTGATGGCGTTTAAGAACGGAGATGAAAAAATGGTGGATTTGTGGTATATGGACACCGGCTCCACAAATCACCTAACTGGAAACAAGCAATGGCTAGTTGATTTTGACTCTGGTATAAAGACCAAGATTAGATATACTGATGATGAATATCGGAATGCTGAAGGAATGGGAATGCCAAAGTAAAATTGAAGAATGGCAAAACTGTATTGATCAAGGATGTATGGTATGTTCCTGGAATGAATATCAATCTGATGAGTGTAGGTTAGTTGCTTGAAAAAGGGTTTTTAGTAACCATGAAGGACAATCTCTTGAAGTTGTATGATTGTGACCAAAATTTAATTATGCAGTATACAGTAGGAAGAAATATGTCATTCAAGGTTAATGTTGAAACAACAGACACTCAATGCTTTAGTGCAATTAGTGTTATAAGGGAAAGTGAGATGTGACAAAAGAGATCGGGACATCTAGACTTCAGAAGTTTAGGGAATCTGAGTTCAAAGAATCTGGTACATGGAATTCCAAAGATTATGGCACCAGAGAAATCATGTGATATATGCATGAAAGGCAAACAACCAAGATTGACTTTCTCATCAAAAATGCCTCCAATAGGAAGTCGTGCTTTAGGTGTGGTGCATTATGATGTTTGTGGGGCATTTTAGGTACCTTCACTTGGAGGAAATAAGTAATTTATGTGATTTGTAAATGAGTTCTCAGGAATGATATTAGTAGCAGTCATAAAGTTCAAGAAATTCAAAGTGAAGGTTGAAAATCAAAATGGACAAAGGTTGAAGATCCTCAGAACTTATGGTAGTGGTGGGTTAAATTCGACATAGTTCAAGAAGTTCTATGAGGAGCATGAAATTGAGTATGAGGTAACTGTTTCATATACTCCACAACATAATGGTCTTGCTGAAAGAATAATAGAACTCTGTTTGACATGACAAGGAGCATGCTGAAAGAAAAGAATTCACCTCACATATTGTGGGGTGAATCAATTGCCGCATCAACATATAGGCTCAACAGATGTCCAACAAAGGAGTTAAATGAAGTAGTTCCTCTAGAGAGGTGGACTGGAATAAAACAAAGTGTGAGCCATTTCAAGGTGTTTGGTTTTGTATGTTACAAACATGTATCTGATGCTACTATAAGGAAATTGGATAATATAAGCCAAGTCATGTTGCTTATAGGTATTGTTAATCCCCACTCATTTTCAATAGATTATATATTTTATTATACAAAAAAATATATTTAAATAGGTATTGTTTTTTTGTAACTTTATTGTTTTTGTAAATATTAAAATTTCACAACAAAAAAAACACTTAAATTTGAAATTATTTTCAATAAATTTTTAAGATGTATTTTTTTTTAAATTTATGTGATTTTGACTGTATTTTAATTTTTAATAATATATATTTAAGATATTTTATTTTAAAAAGAAATTTATTATCCATACACTCATGTTGTAAAATATCTTTACAGATGCATTCAATCAAATCATTATATAATATAACTTTTAATTTTAAAAATATCTCAATAAATATTTATTTAAAATTATTTGATTAGATGCATGAATATTAATATCATAAATAAATATATATGTTTTAGATTTAAAGTATTTTAATGTTATTATTTATAGAATTTTTTTCTTTTGAAATAGTAAAATTTGATAGGTCGGTTTTTATATTAATATGCATTGGGTTTAATTAAAATTTTGATCCCCTAGTTTCTCCTATTTGAAACCAAATTGTTTTAGTTCTTATTTTACATTTTTGCATTTAAAAATGATAATTTGTCTAGTTTAAGGTGTTAAATGTAATTCAAATTCAAGTTATTTAGTTTTAGTTTCATTTGATTTACATTTGAATTTGGGCTAGTGTATATAAACTGAAG
Source organism: Lathyrus oleraceus (assembly GCF_024323335.1). NCBI lineage: Eukaryota > Viridiplantae > Streptophyta > Magnoliopsida > Fabales > Fabaceae > Lathyrus > Lathyrus oleraceus. Next base: position 365,348,874 of record NC_066583.1, read on the forward strand.
GTTAGTTATAATTGAAAAGAAGAAAATTTGAGTTTGTTGAGATTGAAAAATTATGTTACAGTTAGTTACGTTGTTTTCTCTCTCTCTCTCTCTCTCTCTCTCTCTCTCTCTCTCTCTCTCTCTCTCTCTCTCTCTCTCTCTCTCTCTCTCTCTCTCTCTCTCTCTCTCTCTTTGTGTGTGTGTGTGTGCAATTCTTTTAATCTTTTTCATTTTCTTTTTCTTGTGCATCAATGGAGTTTCATTGTTAACTCCAGCATTTGATATCTAGATCTTCGGTTCAATTCACAGAAAAACACGAGTGTATGTGAGATGTGTGGTTGATTTTGTTCCTAAATTTCACATTGAACTGAAGAACGAAATCGAAAAGAATTACAATCTTGATGCTCAGGGATTGGGAAACACGGATGTTGGTGAGAATTGAGTTATTTGCATAAGAATGAAGATGAACGGAGAAAACAGTAGCTTGAATACAAAGCTTCTAGTATTCGATAGAAAGAATTGCAATCGGTAGTCGACTTAGATGCGTCTGTTGTTTGGCACTTAAGATGTGTTTCAGCTTGTCAATGATGGTTACATACCAATTGCAAAAAGCGCAAAGAAATATGCAACGTGAAATGAGGAAGAAGGATAATGAAGCACTGTTCTATAACCATCAGTGTATGGATACGAATGTGTTTGAGAAGATTGTCGACTCGACGATGAAAAAAGCAACGTGGGATACACTTGTGTGGTGTTATGGTGGCGACGCGGTGAAGAAAGTAAAGTTGCAGTCTCTATGCAAGCAATAAAAGAATCTCATCATGAAGAACAATGAGAAGGTGACTTATTACATCTCTAGAGTGATTATGATCACAAATGAGATGAAGTCTTTTGGAGAAATGCTCTCTGAATAAGTAATCATTGAAAAGGTACTAAGATCACTTACTCCTCAGTTTGATTACATAGTTGTAGCCATATAACACTCGAAAGGCACCAGCATCATGAGAGTTGAAGAGTTGCATAGTAGTTTAGAGGCACAAGAATTGTGTCTGATTGAAAGAAACTCTAAAAGGGAAACAAAACAGTCTTTGCAGGCTTCTTTTGTACAAAAGAACAAGAAGCAAGCATGGCTAAAGAATAAGAAAAAGAATGGTGGTGGTGCTCAGAAGTCATAAATATCCAATCAAGATGAGAAGAAACATAAGAATTTTCAAAAGGGAAAGGAGAAGTTTGATAAGAGAAGGGTTCAGTGCTACAATTGTAATAGGTTTGGCCATTTTGTTGTCGATTGTTGGTCAAACAAGGAAAACAAGGGCGAAGAAGCCAACATAGCTAGAGGCGATTATGAGGACGAACCTGTGTTATTGATGGCGTTTGAGAACGAAGGTGAAAAAATGGTGGATTGGTGGTATATGGACATCGGCTCCTCAAATCACCTAATTGGAAACAAGCAATGGATAGTTGATTTTGACTCTGGTATAAAGACTAAGATCAGATATGCTGATGATGAATATCGGAATGCTAAAGGAATGGGAATGCCAAAGTAAAATTGAAGAATGGTAAAATTGTATTGATCAAGGATGTATGGTATGTTCCTGGAATGAATATCAATCTGATAAGTGTAAGTCAGCTGCTTGAAAAGGGGTTTTGAGTAACCATGAAGGATAAAATCTTGAAGTTGTATGATTATGACCAGAAGTTGGTTATGCAGTATACACTAGGAAGAAACATGACATTCAAGATGAATGTTGAAACAACAGACACTCAATGCCTTAGTGTAATTAGTGTTGTAAGGGAAAGTGAGATGTGACACAAGAGATCGGGACATCTGGACTTCAGAAGTTTAGGGAATTTGAGTTTAAAGAATTTGGTACATGGAATTCCAAAGATTATGGCACCAGAGAAATCATATGATATATGCATGAAAGGCAAGCAACCAAGATTGCCATTCTCATCAAAAATGCCTCCAATAGGAACTCGTGCTTTAGATGTGGTGCATTCTGATGTTTGTGGGCCATTTTAGGTACCTTCACTTGGAGAAAATCAGTAATTTGTGTGATTTGTAAATGAGTTCACAAGAATGATATTAGTAGCAGTTATAAAGTTCAAGAAATTCAAAGTGAAGGTTGAAAATCAAAATGGACAAAGGTTGAAGATCATCAGAACTGATGGTGGTGGTGAGTTAAATTCAACATAGTTCAAGATATTGTATGAGGAGCATGAAATTGAGCACGAGGTAATTGTTTCATACACTCCACAACATAATGGTCTTGCTGAAAGAATAATAGAACTCCGTTTGACATGACAACGAGCATGTTGAAAGAAAAGAATATACCTCACACATTGTGGGGTGAATCAATTGAAACGTCAACATATATGCTCAACATATGTCCAACAAAGAAGTTAAATGAAGTAGTTCCACTAGAGAAGTGGACTGGAATAAAACAAAGTGTGAGCCATTTCTAGGTGTTTGGTTTTGCATGTTACAAACATGTATCTGATGTTACTGTAAGCCAAGTCACGTTGCTTATAAGTTACCATTGTACATGTGCTTATAAGCTTTATTTCCCATTCACCAATAGAATCGATATCATGAGAGAGATCATAATGAAAGAATCATAAACATGGGATTGGAACAAGTCTTGACCCAACTCTAGTATAGTGTCAACACTAGAGTCTGATCCTGCATCTCAATGAGATTATGCCTCTAAAGGTGTATCTGGCTCTATAGGGGACTCTGACTCTAAAGGTGACTCTAACTTTGAAGTTGAGTTTGAATCTGAAGGTAACTCTAACTTTGAAGGTGAGTCTGACTCTAAAGGTGGCCCTGCCTCTGATGGTGGACTTGGCTCTGAAGGTGAACTTGCACAGTTTCAAAGGCCACTGAGAATTAGACAGATACCAAGGAGACTTGCAGACTCTGAGTTGTTGAACGATACTAAGATTTACAGCGAATGGGAAGTCATACAGTGTGTCATGATGGTTAACTTTTAACATGTCAACGTCAATGAGGTACTAAAAAAGAAAGTGTGAATAAAGGCAATGAAGGAAGAACTTGAGGCAATCGAAAGAAACAAGACATGGAAATTGATTGTTCTACCTAAGAACAAGAAATCCATTAGCGTGAGATGGGTTTTCAAGATAAAGTTGAAGCCAAATGGTTCAGTTTCCAAACATAAAGCAAGGTTAGTAGCTAGAGGATTCCTATAAAAGTCTGTTTTAGACTACTTTGAAGTGTTTTCACTTGTAGCTAGACATGAAAGCATAAGATTGGTCATTGTTATAACTGCAAATATGAATTAGCCTCTGATATATTTAGACGTGAGATCAACTTCTCAAAATGGTTCATTACAAGAAGAATTTTATGTGTTACAACCTCCTAGATTTGTGATAGAGAATAAATAAGGAATGATGTACAAGTTGCATAAAGCTTTGTACGGGCTTAAACAAGCTCCAAGGGCTTAGAATCTATAAATTAATTCATTTTTCAAGCATTAGGGATTCAAAAAATGTGAAATGGAGTATGGTGTGTATGCGCATTATACCTCTAATGGCAATGTGATCTTTGTATGTCTTTATGTAGATGACATACTACAGGCAGGGACCTACAATTCTGAGATAAACAAGTTTAAAAGGGTGCTGATGAAAGCATTTGATATGGTCGACCTTGGAAACATGGTATATTTTATAGGGATGGAAATTTTACACATTTATAAGGTAATCATTATGCACCAACTGAAGTATGAACTTGAGTTGCTGAAGAGATTTGAGTTGATGAATTGTAAGTCTACAGTCACACTTGCAGAGACAAACTATAAGCTGGATTTTGATGTTGATGGTGAGGAAGTAGATGCTACAACTGTCAAACATTTGGTTGGATCTTTGAGATATTTGTGTAACCCAAAGTCTGACATATGTTATGCAGTTGGAATGGTAAGTATGTTTATGAGTAAGCCAAAATGGTCACATTACCAAGTTGCAGCCAGGATACTTAGGTATGTAAATGGAACTCAGAGGCATGGAATTATGTTTCCATCTGGAGTGTCAGATGATGCTGAGTTGATATATTATTCAGACTCAGACTGGTGTGGTGATAAAATGGACAAAATGAGTATTACATGGTATCTATTCATGTATCTAGGAGCTCCAATTTCATGGTGTTCCAAGAAGAAAGCAGTGGTTGCACTATCAACTTGTGAAGCAAAATACATAATTTGTGCTTTGTCTGCATGTTAGACTATTTGGCTTATGAATGTGTTGCATGAACTGAAGTTCAAGGTGAGAAAACCAGTAAGGTTGATGATTGACAACAAATCATCCATAAGTCTTACCAAGAATCCAGTGTTGCATGGAATAAGCAAGCACATTGACACAAAGTTTCATTTTCTCCACAATCAAGTTCAAAATGGAGTGCTTGAGGTTGTTCATTGCGGCACTCAGAAGCAACTTGCAAATGTGCTAACCAATGCAATCAAAAATAAAGACTTCAGCAATTTGATGAATGAAATTAGTGTTGCTGATTTTTAATCTTGAATATGAATTAACAGATGGTGTCAAATGTAATTCAAATTCAAGTTGTTTTGTTTTAGTTTCATTTGCATTTGCATTTGAGTTTAGGCTAGGGTATATAAACTAAAAGTTAGTTACAATTGAAAAAACAGAGAAATTGAGTTTGTTGAGATAAAATTATGTTACAGTTAGTTACGTTATTTTTCCTCTCTCTCTCACACACACACACACTCTGTAATTATTTCAATCTTTATCATCTTCTTCGTGTGCATAAATGGAGTTTCATTGTTAACTCCAACATAAGGGACATGGAAGAAAATAGGGTTTAATAACCTTATGGCAACAGAAGGTCATGCTATTATCAATGCTCTTCTGCTCGCCATCCAGATGTAAGTGGACAAAGTGTGTGTTCAATCAGATTGTAAAACCTTAGTTGAGATGATTAATCTAAACAAATAGGAGCAAGTGGAATTTTGAAAAATGTAAGAAAGTAGTGAAAATTGGTAGCAGAATGAGCTGAATCTCGATAGTAGGTGGAGATAAAAATGGAAAGTGAATAAGAATCATATGGAGAATATGAAGGATATATGGAGAAAAATACGAAAGAGGGCAAAGAGAAGGTTAGGGTTTTAAAGGTGCTGTGTAGCAGCGATATTGCTAGTAGAACACATCTAGGGTGACTTGTTGCTACTATCAGGAATCTTCTCATGGGCTTCCTTCACGGATCCATCAATTATGTTCCTAGAGTTTAAAACTTTACGCCCCATTCTTTAGTTAAGAAAGTCATTCAAGAAAATAATAATATCCATATTTTTGGGCCAAATGGGCTTCATAAAGAGTATAAGGATATTGTACACATGTACAATTAGGCAATAATATGAAATAAAGTGTTTTTTCTTGATAAAAAATGATGTGTGACTTGTGAAACTTGACAAATCATCATATAAGAACCTTTTATAGAACTTTATGAAAAAATATAATTTAAAAAATGGGCACTTTATAGATTTGTAGTACAAAAAAGTGAAAGGTAATCAAAATTATTTTAATTTAAAATACGAAGACTAATTTAGTGATCATGTAAAATATGGGGACTAAATTTGTAATTTATCCCATGTATTACAATATAGGATCATATTTAACTACTACAACAACAACAATTGATCAAGTCTTATTCCACTAAGTGGGATCGACTACATAGATCGACTTTCTCCATTTTATTTTGTCTAAAACCATGTTTCTATGTAAATTGCATAAATTTTATTAAAAAAACTTAATAGTAATATTAAATTTATTAAAGATTAATCATTTACCAATTTCTCTTCCAAAGAGAGTATTGATTTATGTCACTATCATAATGCTTTTTGGTAGTTTTAATATTAGACTTGTATAATACTCTTAAGAATTTCACATTTATATGTCTCGTACTTGGGGGTTGTAGAATGATATAAGGCTTTAAAACCGTAAACTTGATCTCAATCAGGTATAGGCTTATGTCCCAACTTCAGACCCCAAAGCTCACCACATGAGTTTAACATGTTAGTGAATGCTCGAACATGAGATGAAGTAAGCAATCACCACCTCGGAGTGGGCCTAAACCTAGTCCAAGGCTCCCTAGCTTATGACACAAGTTTAAACATGCAAACACCTATAAACTCTAATTTAATTATCCTAACAATGATAAGTTACCGGACGTCGTCTCCAAACTCTCGCCCATTACGAGAAGAGGTGTTACAAATGTCCATTTATATTCTTCATCCACACTACGCCAAAAACTGGAATAGACAGCGCCCCTTAGAGGGCGCTTTATTACAAAAGCGCACTCTAAAGTGAAGAGAAAAAATAAGGAGCATACTATTGGAATAGACAACGCACTTTAGAGGGCGCTTTTGTAACAAAGCGCACTCTAAAGTGAAGCGAAAAAATAATGAGGAAATGGAGGGACACCAATAGAGGACGCTTTATTGAAAGCGCCCTCTAAGGGTAACCTTAGAGGGCGCTTCTAAAAAAGCGCTCTCTATGTCCATGTACATTTCCAGTTTATAAGGCGCTTTTGGAAAGCCTTAGAGAGCGCTTTTAGAAGTGCCCTCTTAGGCCCCCTTTAGAGGGCGCTTTTGTAACAAAGCGCCCTCTAAAGTGAAGCCAAAAAAAAAATGGAGGGACAACAATAGAGGGCGCTTTTGTGAAAGCGCCCTCTAAGGTTACCCTTAGAGGGCGCTTTTGAAAAAGCGCTCTCTAAGTCCATGTACATTTCCAGTTTAGAAGGCGCTTTTGGAAAGCCTTAGAGAGCGCTTTCAGAAGCGCCCTCTTAGGCCCCCTTTAGAGGGCGCTTTTTTTAAAAAAGCGCCCTCTAAGGTCCCCTTTAGTAAACATTAAAATTATAACATATACTGCATGTCTCTTTATTTTCCCTCTCTATAAGCTATTTCGTTTACGTAACTGGGTTTTCTCTCAACTACGATTACTCTCTACTGCGATTACTCTCGTCCTCCGTTCGTTCTCCCTCCCTCACCGTCATCGTCGCCGTTCGTTCTCCCTCCCTCACCGTTCACGTTCACTGCGTTAACCTCTTCCACCGTCACTGTTCACTTTCTTCTCCGTCGTTACCGTCACCTTTAAGGTATTTCTCTTCTCCATCGTTACCGTTCACTTTCTTCATGTGTTTGATTAGGGCATTTTCTAAACTTAGTTTTTCATTTTGTGCATTATGTTGATTAATGTTGTTTAGGGCAAACTGAGTTTTTTATTTCTGATTGAAAACTGATATATTTGAAGTGTGTTTGAGCTTGTGCTTGGAAGTTTGATGATTATGGATGCAAGTTTGTTCATGTTCCAAACACCATAAGTTTGCATTGGTCTTTTGCATGCAGTAGGTGTGTGTGAGTTTGTATTCAATAATGATAAAAAAAAAGAGTTTAGATTGTTGTAACATGAGAGAAATGGAAGGTATATGAATGTGTTCACGTATTGAATCATTGTCTTACTTGGGTCTTATTGAATCATTTCTATATTACAGATAAAATGGCTAACCAAGACGATACCCATGCCGCGAATGAATCACGTAATAATGTTGAAAAAGAAATCAAACAAGGATTGACTGTTATGAAGTCAATCATTCGTGCAAGAGACAAGGGTGTAAAATTTGAAGTACATTGGAGTGCTGAAGACCAACTAATTGAGCCTAACAGTTCAATGTTGGCAAGTTACATTGGTTTCCTTGTTCGCCAACATATTCCGATTACATGTGATAATTGGAGAAGTCCGGACTTGAAGGTTGGCAAGGAAAAAATATGGTCGGAGATACAGGTACTTACCATATATTGTTATATGTTTTTTTTGTTGACTATTTGTTAACCATATATTGTTATAATATTACTTTATAATAACACACTCCATTTGTATGTTTTTTAGAGATCCTTTCACATCGATGAAAGCCGGCAAAAATATTGTATTTAATTGGCCGGAAAAAGACTCCGAGGATTTCGATCCTTTTTGTGCAACAAATTTCTCAAGGATGAGGAAGGAAAATTTGTTGAAGGAGAACGGCCAATGAAGTATGCCGAGATTATTTCAGCCGATGAATGGGATAACTTTGTCGCCAAACGAAGAAACGAAAAATTCCATGTAATGTCTATTAATTATGGTATTATACAATTGTTAAGTTACTTGGTTCTAATATGCCTTAAACTTTTTTATCCAGGAAGTAAGCGACATAAATAGGAAAATGGCATCAAAACCCGCGTATCCGTACAAAAAAGGGCGTACGGGTTATGCACGGTTACAACAAAGAATTGTGAGTATATTCAAATGCTATGAGCTTATACATTGTCACAATATGTTATAATTGATGATCTTATAATCTAATTCAATGTGTAGCTAGCCGAGGAGAAAAGTGACGCAACATCTCTTCCGGATCACGTATTATGGAAGGCTGCTCGGGTTGGGAAGGATGGGGCTGTCGTTGAAGCGGTCCAAAATGTTTATGACGAATGTGTAAGTATATGTAACATTATTTCTTTAATTATATCGAAAATTTTGTTAGACATATAATTCATTTTTAATCTCCTCTAATAATATTTCAGGAGACTTTATCCCAAACCGTACCTTCAACCGAGGTCCAGGATTGCAGGAGCGTACTTAGTCGAGTACTAAATGTTCCTGAGTATTCCGGTCGTGTGAGGGGTAAGGGTTTTGGTGTGACTCCGTCGTCATTTTATAAAAAAACAAAAACAAAAAATCCTACCAACAAAGAGGTGATGGAGACCTTGGCGGAGTTAAGGGCACAAGTACTCCAACTGCAAAACGAGAATGCAAGGTATAGAGAGGAAAGGTGCGCTTCCGAGGCAAAAGATACTCGTGACCGAGCTAGTATCAATCATCAACCGAAATTTCCCGAGGTAATTATATATGTTATTATGAAATTAAAATAGCACTTTTTTACTTGACACATATACAAGTTAACAATAACATTTATTATTGGTTTAGGGCATTTCACCTTGTCAGCTGTATCTATCGTCACCAACTTATCGCATGGTTGGCAAGGGAAAAGTGCACAATACTTCGGGTGAATTACTTCACCATAATCCCCTCCCGGTGGGATTTATGAAAGTTTCGGTTGACCTCGTATTAGATACGGACGCCCGTCTACCATTACCCGACGTTGTTTCAGAGACAACGTTGATGCGAGATGCAGTCGGATCCTTTGTTGGTTGGCCGTCAGATCTAATTTTCCCTGATGCCGAGGTATATATGTTCTAAATGATTATGAATATTTAGTATTCACATTTCAATTCAGCTACAATTATGATATTTAATCAATCCTTATTACATGGTAATGTTAGACTCCTACAAGACCCACCCCTAAAGCTGGTAAAGGGATTTCAAGACGCATCGAGTCGGTTGCATCTCAAAAAGAGGTACAAATATATATACCCATTGAATTATATACACAACGATTCTTTTGCATCACAAAAAGTAATGATTTATTTTATATGAATTTTTAGGTTCCCGGTCGAAAGTTGAAAAGCGATGGTAAGGATATTCCAACGAAGGATATTCCAACGAAGGATATTCCAACGACGGCCGGGACAAAATCTCAAATTATGATGCGTCTTGAGAAAATGGTGGAAGAGTCCGATATTATGGACGGGTCCATTCGTAGTATAGATTTTGATGAAGGTGTTTTCGGAAAAGCTCATTTCGAAATAATTGGAAAGGAGGACATGCAACAACTTTTTGAGCACGACGAATTGGGCATCGCTATCATTCATACATACATATGGTACTCCGATCAATCTATAATTTACTTAGTTGAACAATTTATTTACACATTTCAATGAGTAGTCTAATATTTATTATGTTTCTATTTAAGGTATATGTATGATAAATTGATGCGGGGAACTGAATTGTGTAACCGTTTCAATTTTATTGCTGCTTCCCGTGTCAACGCAACGTTAATATCAAAAAATCCAACATCCGTAAAGAATGATCTAGTCGATAGATTCATGGCGGGCGGCGATAATACTACACGCAGTTTGTATTTTTTACCGTTTAATTCTGGCAACGGGTTAGATTTTCTTTCTAATAATTTCATTCTAATCTATGTATATCTTTTACGTAGAAAATTTTCATTCATCTAAATTTTTGTTTTATTTTACAGTGGTCACTGGGTGTTGGTTGTTATGGATCTTTCGAGACTAATAGTGTATTATCTCGATTCGTTATCGGGTGATTGGAGTAAATATCCGGGTTTGAAGAAGACGGTTGACACGTAAGTGAAATTCCCCTAAATATTCGTGTGTATTTCTATATTTAATTATGTATGTCAGATTGATCTCAATATACGTTTTTATTTTGTTAGGGCAATAATAAAATTTAGATCGAAAAAGAATTACCGCATTAGGAAGGACATTACCTGGGTCAGAGTTCAGGTATATATTAAGTATCTTATTTTTGCTTATAATAGTGTTTGTTTTTTTGCTTATAATAGTGTTTGTAAGAAATTAACTATATATATATTGTTTGTTTTTCTGTGTAGTGTCCTCAGCAAAATAATTCGGTCGATTGCGGATTTTTTGTATTGAGATTTATGAGAGATATCATTGCGTTGAATCGTATAGACATCCCAAAAATGGTATGGAATAATAACTTAGGGTTTATTTTAATATTATCGGATAACTCATCTAATTTGTTACTAAATCATGAATATGTTTTATTCTCTTAATTGTAGTACTTTGAGGAATACAAATCTTACTCAAGAGCTCATTTGGATGAAATGAAGGATGAATTGTGTCAATTCATTGTTGATCAAAGAATCATATAGCTAGGTTGTATATTGTTGTACATATATGTATGGAATGTTGTTGTTGTATGCTGTTGTTGTATATATGTTGTATATTGTTGTTGTACTTTTACTAAATCATGAATATGTTGTTGTATATTGTTGATCAAAGAATCATATATTAATGTTGTATATATGGAGGATTAATGTTGTATATAAATGGATTCATGTTGTATATATCAATGGATTAATGGTGTATAACATTGGATTAAAGGATGAAATCAATATGAATTTTACACTTTTGCAGCATGCGAACAGGTTACCAATTAAATATCCACTGTTTTTCAAACAAATTTTTTTAAAATAACTAACACTTTAGAGGGCGCTTTCTGTAGGAAGCGCCCTCTAAACACTTTACATTGAGAACTTTAGAGGGCGCTTTGTCCAGAAAGCGCCCTCTAAACACTTTACATTGACAACTTTAGAGGGCGCTTTCTGCAGAAAGCGCCCTCTAAAGTGTTAGTTATTTTAAAAAAATAAGCGCTCTCTGAACACTTTACATTGACAACTTTAGAGGGCGCTTTTTCCAGAAAGCGCCCTCTAAACACTTTACATTGACAACTTTAGAGGGCGCTTTTTCCAGAAAGCGCCCTCTAAGGTGTCCCTTTATGGACCACTCCAGAGGGCGCTTTTTTCATAAAGCGCACTATAATGTGGCCCTTTAGACAGCGCTTTCTCCAGGAAAACAAAGCGCTGTCTTTACCTATGCCAGCGCCACTTTAGAGGGCGCTTAAAAGCGCTGTTATAGGCCAAAATAAGCGCCCTCTTTTCCCTTATTTGGCGTAGTGCCATATTATTGGCCTTAACCAGATTGGAGTATGTACCTCACCTCCTATAATATACGAAACTCAACACAAATCATAATCATCCAATTATAACTCTAAGACATCAAGAGTTTTGATCATATTTAGTGTTGACATAACTCTGATACTTATATACCATATGATCTTGTTTATATCATACTACTAGTAAGATATTTCTCATCAAACTTAGCAAGAACATTTGGTGCCCAACATGGGGTTACATAACAATGTCTCTCAGTCGTATAACAACTAAAGATATGACGCGATTTATTCCCTCACTTTCATTGGTCTCAATTTGAACCTGTAAGATCCCAATTTTGACCCTAAGATCCCTCATGCAATTTCATCATAAGCATTAGCATTGGGATCATATATTAGCATCTTCCTTACCCCTTTTCATTGGGTTTGTTTTGGGAGAGATCACCAAGTATCTTGTGATTATATCATACTTGTATATTATCATTTTACTAAATAAAATACCAAAAATATGTCTTTGTATGTGTCTAACTCTTTTGTAGGAAGGGCATGATCTCATTAATTCATTGATCACATATAGGGTTTGAGACCCTCATGAACAAAGAGAACAACCAACAATTGATTCAAGAATAGTTATGAACATCATATATGAGTCCTAATGATCTCTACATGTTATATTGATCAAGTTTTCTTCAAGAGTTTGAGGGTGATTTGCCTTGGAAACCCTAGTTTGACTGGGTATCTTAAGTAAATTCTCCAACAAGCTATCTCACCAATTGATCAAATTTATCAAGGGACACTTCAAAATTCATCATCTTATGCATATATGGTCTACCATGAGCCAATAAAGTTAAGAGAATTGGAAATTAGCAAGTTGGTTGATGGTGGTTGGCCAGATGGATTCATCTGATCAAAACTGGGTCTCCCTATAGCCTATCTCCTACAATTTTCACCATATGAAAATTATTCCAAGGTAAAACTTACTCTAAATGACATTATAAACAACTTTCATGTTGAGACCTAGAGCTAGTTTTGCTTGAAAAAACATTTTCTATGTTGAAACATTATAGGTCATTTTGTCTAAACCCTAATTTGAAAGTCAACTTCTCAAGGTCATAACTTGCTAAATTTTTATGAGATGAAAGATTTACAAGTTTCACAATCAAATTAAATATGTCTACTTCAACTTTGATGTTTAGAGTGGGAGCTAGTTCAACTTTTTTAAGCATGTGATATGAGGCTACATTATAGGTCACTTTTGACATATACCATTGATCAAGTGATTTTTCCAAACTTCAAAAATGCATAACTCTATCATTTCAAATACAAATGCCATGAAATTGGTGATCATTTTGAAGTTATTTGAGATATACACAACTTTTATGAAGACACTTTTCTCATTTGAAGCTCATGTAAAAAGTTAAGCAAGGTGGAATATTGAGACATATGGCTTGAGACTTAGAAAAAATTTGATATGTCAAAAATGTCCAAAATTCCACCTCAAATTTCTCCAAGTTCCAAGCTCCAAATGAAAAAGTGTTGAACATGAAAGTTGTTCCTCTTGATCTAACCTTTCCAAAGAGCTCAAATTCATTCATTTTGGATGAGAAATGCATAGTCTGCGCATGGCTTTAACAGGGTGACATCACTTATCAAAGATCAAACTTCAAGCATCAATGTTCATTTGCCTTGAAATCCAAGCCTACTTCAGCGCATCTGATATTCAATTATGGACCTCAAGCCTGTTAGACGGTGTGGCTAGTGATCGAGAGGGGGGGGGGTGAATAGATCCCCTCTTTAAAATAAACGGATTTAAAAATTCTTATCAGAGTTATTGAAACTTAGCGGAAAATTACAGTCCCGAATCGACTTCCGTCTATTCTGAACCGCTACTAGAAAACCGGACACGCGAATTTATTGCTGGATTTAAATTAGAACGATAGAGAATGTTAACACCAGAATATTATCAAATCAAATGCACTTATCACTAAATTCTGATTCCAATGAATAAAACTCAGCTGACAGTTTTGTCAAACATTTGGTGTGTATGTGATCAATGATGAACAATGGTGGAGTTTATATAAAGAAGTTTTCTTTCCACTATTGTATCATGAAATGTACAACCACAATCCACCCACTGAAATCACAAAACTATTGAAAACGTAAAGATAGATAAGGAAAGAATATGATACGCAGAGATTTGGTAAGGAAGTTCCCCACTGTCGTCCTCGCGTGTGGGTACGTCTCCCTCTCAATTTCAAATGAAATTGAGAACTGTAATTATCAATAATGCTGAATTCGTTGATACAAGGTTACTATACAAAGACAGAATTCTAAATCCCAAGATCTTCTTCTTGTATAAAACCTCCACTTGATCTGAGCTCGATCAAGAATTTGCTGCAAGAAATTGCAAACAATTCACCGGTTCCACGACCTGTTTGCGAAATTACCCAATTTCCAAACCTTACGCTACGGCTGAATCTGTTCTGCAAACGTGACTAACAAACCCGCAAGAACACTCCAGTTCTTGAAGGACAAATCATTTGGTTTTTCCTCGAAACCCCCTTCAACCTTCAACTCAGCTAGATCCTCGATCGTTCCACTGAACACCTCAGCTAGATCCTTGATCGTTCCACTGAACGTTATCTCGTTGATCCTTTAATCCAAAGAACAAGAATGATTATGTGTTGATGTTCTTGAAGAAAAGAGATTGAGAAGATGAAGAAGATGAAGTCTCTTTCAGGTTTCTAACTGCTCAAACAATTGCTGCTACACACTCCTTTGATTTGTGTTCAACTGTTTTCCACTTGTGAATTCGTACAGTCTCCACTGCTGTAAAAAATACTTCTTATATATGAAAGACAGAAGTTGTTAGTAGACAAAACAGAATTATGTATTGATACAAGAGTTTATGCATCGATACATACTGTAGCTTTGATTAATTTTAGAGAATTAATACAAGCATGTATCGATACAAAGCTCGTATGTATCGATACATAGAGCATTTTAACTAAGCATGTATCGATACAAAGCTCGTATGTATCGATGCATAGAGCATTTTAACTAAGCATGTATCGATACAAGGCTCGTATGGATCGATACATACTGAAGCGAAAACGTTTTGTGATTTAAAACAAATTTATGTATCGATGCAGATGAACATGTATCGATGCATACTGACACAAAACAGTTTTTATGAGTTCTTTTAAGAAATGTATCAATGTGGATCTTTATGTATAGACACGAAACAATAGTATAGGCTAAAAACACAAATGAAACATGTAAAATAATGCACAACCAACAATTAGACAATGATCACACAATTTGCTATCATTCAAAACTTGTTCAAAGTAAAGAATTTGCTCACAAACTCCCCCTTTTTGGTGATGGCAAATTTTTAGCAAGATGTGTGATACTCCCCCTGAGTTTGTGCATATTTGTCAACATCTGCATTTCTCCCCCTTTGTCAACATCAAAAAGAAGAAGAAACAGTTTTATCAAGGCAACATGTTGTAGCAGGACATAGCAAAAATGATAAAGAAGCTAACAATCACAAAGAAGGAAGCTTAAAAAAAGTAAAGAATCACTCACAAAGAATGACAAATAAGGGCAATAACACCAGAAGTAAACAGAAAGTAATAAGCATTTAACTAGTAGAAAGTGTTTAAAAATTACATAAGCCAAGACATATAATGTACAACTAATCAAAAAAAACTCAAGCAATATGCAATGAAATGCAGTGAAATGAAATGATGATGGTTTAATGTGGATTATAGCCACCACAGGACTCCTCGTCATCTCTATCAGGATCTCTGAAGCTTGGCGGAGGCGGAGGAGGAGGCATTGCATTTGGATTGTGGCCCATGAAGGTGTAGTGCCTGAACCGGTCCTGAACTTCAACACTTCGGAATCTGTCCATAATACCAGGATTGGCACGACAGTCGTCCATAAAACCAGACATTTCATTGTAGAAGACTTGGTGCCACTTAACAAAGTCCGTGTGCCAAGAGTGTTGGTTATGGTACATCCGTGTATGATCGTCATGCCACTCACGATGCTCCTTATGCCACTCACGTTGTTGTACATGCCAAGACCGTGCCTCTTCATGACGTTCTTGGTTGGCAAGCTCCATTTGTTGAAGCATTTGAGTTAGGTGCGCAGTAGGTGTTGAAGATGAAGTACCGCCGGAGAATGGAGGAACCGTTGGTTCAGGTACATAGTTGGTTGGAGACCACCTTTTTGGCACCCAGTCACCCCAACCAGCATTGTCATGAGCTGCAGGCACATCTGCTTCATTCACATCATGCATTTCTTCATCAGGTTGGTCTTCAACTACATGAATTCGTTCAGAAGGCACATCAAAATTATAGATACTTGTTTTGGATTTCCTTTCAAAGAAATAGAAACATTGACGTTCCTTGTCCCACCGATATCCCATATGAGATAAAGTGGAAGAGTCAAACTCTTGAGCAGCAGATGGTGATATGAGAGGAACTAGAGGGATTGCAACATTCCAGAACTTAAGAATTTTCATGATTTGAGACGCATAACCAAGAGCAACATTCTTGGCACTGTTACGCACGAAAAAGAGGCGCTTCACAAAGTAATTTGCCCAATTCAATGGAACCTTATTTTGAAGAATATACAAGAGATGAATGCTTGCCCTGTCTAACCTAGAATGTCCACTGTTTGCTGGACGCAGAATGTGCGAGATAATCCAATGAAGTATACGTGGAATTTTCTTAATCATACCAGACGTAACCTGTTCATCCTCACCCAGCGGTCTGTCCAATATCAAGATAGACAGAGTAAACTCCTTCAGGTTAAAGTCAGTATCAAACTTCAAGTCATGCCAAGTCTTGAAATTATGCGACGGAAGCGGAATTTGAAATACTGTTTCCCAATCACCGGCCTCAAAGGTGTAGGTTCTGACACCAATAAAACACTTAAACATATATCCTTTGCCAGATTGTAAGCCAACATAAAATGCACGGATAAAATCCTCATGGTAATCATCCTTTGTAGACAAAAATGAACCAAGTTTTTGTGCATGAAGGAGTTCAACCACATCATTGAGATGCAGATGAATAACATCATGTTTATTGAAGACATGGGGTTTCATAACTAACCTTGTCTTGAAAGAATCCTCAAACTCAGTAGCAATTGCCGGATGAAGCAAATCTAAGGCATTTGGAGGAATTTCTGGTAACTGTTGAGAAGTGCCAACCGGTTCCTTTCCTTTTCCTTTTCCCTTTGCTCTAGCTGGAATGGTTCTTGGAGGCATGGTGATGAAATATTGAAGAAAAGTGAGATGAATTTAGGGTTTTGGAAAGAATAATGATGAAGGAAATTAGGGTTAGCCGCAGGTTTTGAGAGGGTTTGTGAAAGGATGTGATAAGAGTTGCTGATGTGTCGATCCATGAGTGAAATAAAATGCATTTAATCCAAAAACAATCAGTATGTATCGATGCATATGGAAATGGATCGATCCATGTCACGCATTTTTGTTTTTAAAGGGTCTATGTATCGATACAAACGACGAATGGATCGATACATACTGAACCAATTTTGACAAATGTGAAATGAGGAAGACATGAATCGATACATACACCTTTGAATCGATACATACTGATGCCAAACCAAATTTTAATTAATTTTTATGCAGTATGGTTATGCATTATGAAGTATGTCATGATAATTATGCCCAAGTATGATTCACAAATCAGATATTAATGTTCAAACAATACATGCAAAGAAATTCACATAAACGAAAATAGGAATTTTGTTCTAACATACACAATCACATAGTTCTAAAAGAGATATAGAAAGGAGCGATATTACCTCTGTTGATGTAACCTTGTGAGGTATAAATGAAATCTAAAACAAATCTCATCAACCAAGGTGAGGCATAATATTAATAAGAACAAACATGCTTAAGACAACAATGGAGAGAGATCTAAGATCCCTAATTCACGACGAATGTTGAAGAACGGTTCCGTTGCCAAAGGTTTAGTGAAAATATCAGCAAACTGATTTTTAGTATCAACATGCTCAAATACAACGTCTTCTTTTTCAACATGATCGCGAAGAAAGTGATGTCTAATCTCTATGTGTTTAGTACGTGAGTGTAAAACGGGATTTTTAGTAAGGTTTATGGCACTAGTGTTGTCACATTTTATTGGAATACATTTGAGTTGAATGTTAAAGTCTTGTAGTTGTTGCATTAGCCACAAAATCTGAGCGCAACAACTACCGGCTGCAACGTACTCAGCCTCTGCAGTTGACAAAGCCTAAGATACCTGTTTTTTGCTATGCCAACTTACCAAGGAGTTTGAAAACAAGTGACATGTACCACTCGTGCTTTTCCTATCTGATTTGCAGCCAACAAAATCAGAATCAGAGTAACCTACTAAGCTACAATCACTTCCTTTGGAATACCAAAGCCCATATTTAGATGTTCCATGAAGATATCTAAATATACGCTTAACAGCTTTCAGGTGTGATTCCTTAGGATTTGATTGATATCATGCACACATACAAACACTAAACATGATGTCAGGTCTAGAAGCATAAAGATACAGAAGAGACCCAATCATACCTCTAAACTTTTTGACATCTACACTCTTACCATGCTCATCTTTATCTAGATTTCCATTTGTAGGCATAGGGGTGTCAATTGATTTTGAGTCGTTCATTCCAAAGCGCTTGAGTAGTTCTCTACAGTACTTTGTTTGACATACTGTTGTACCCTCATCAAGTTGCTTTATCTGAAGACCTAGGAAGTAATTCAGCTCCCCCATAAGACTCATCTCAAATTCACCCTGCATAACCTTAGAGAATTCTTCGACCAAGTGTATGTTAGTTGAACCAAAAATTATATCGTCTACATAAACTTGGACTAAAAGAATGTGCTTTCCCTTGTGTTTAATAAAGAGAGTATTATCCACTTTACCTCTTGAATATCCATGATCGATTAGAAATTTGCTAAGCCTTTCATACCAAACCCGAGGGGCTTGTTTAAGACCATACAAAGCTCGTTTTAATTTGTACACATAATCTGGATTTTCAGCATTCTCAAAACCAGGAGGTTGTGAAACATATACTTCTTCATTTATGACACCATTTAGAAACGCACTCTTTACGTCCATTTGGTAAAGCTTAAAATTATTAGAACACGCATAGGCAAGCAAGAGACGTATAGCTTCAAGGCGAGCAACTGGAGCATAAGTTTCCTCATAATCTATGCCCTCCTCTTGGTTATACCCTTGTGCTACTAAACGTGCCTTGTTCCTAGTTATCACTCCGTTTTTATCAAGCTTATTTCTAAAAACCCATTTAGTACCTATGATATGATGATCTCGCGGACGAGGGACAAGTTCCCAAACGTCATTTCTTTTAAATTGATTAAGCTCTTCTTGCATGGCCATTAGCCAACATTCATCAATCAAGGCCTCTTTGGCATTTTTAGGTTCTACTTGTGAAACAAAAGCGAAGTGAGAACAAAAATTACTTATCTTAGAACGAGTCATTACTCCCTTTGAAATATCTCCCAAGATGTTGTCAATAGGATGGTCTTTTGAAGATTTCCAAGCTGGTGGAAGGTCATTCACTTCAGCTATCCTTTCTTCCTCATTTTCTTCATGACTAGTATCTTCCTCCTTCTCATGGGCAACTGTTCTGGACTGATCAGTTTCCGAAATAGCTTCCTTGAGTATGTCTTCTGTAGATACACTTGCGTCATCAAAAGAAATACCTTTTCCGACACTTTTCGGATAAGACTCATCAAAAGAAACATGGACAGATTCTTCAATAGTAAGTAAACGCTTATTATATACTCTATATGCTTTACTTGATTGTGAGTATCCAAGAAAAATACCTTCATCCGCTTTTGCATCAAACTTCCCAATATTTTCCTTACCATTATTCAAAACAAAACACTTACAACCGAATACGTGAAGATGTGACAAGTTTGGCTTTCTTCCTTTTAAAAGCTCATAAGGAGTTTTATTTAAAATAGGACGAATTAAGATCCTGTTTAAAACATAACAAGCTGTGCTAACTGCATCAGCCCAAAAATATTTTGGTAATCCACCCTCATTTAGCATTGTTCTTGCCAACTCCTTTAAAACACGATTTTTACGCTCCACAACGCCATTTTGTTGTGGAGTTCGAGGAGCTGAAAAGTTATGCTCAATACCATACTTGTCACAGTACTTATCAAAGTGATAGTTTTGAAATTCACCACCATGATCGCTACGAATTGTAACTATTTTGGAATTCATTTTGTTTTGGGACAGATTTGCAAAATTCTTAAAAGCAGAAAAAGTTTCATCTTTGCTATGAAGGAATATAGTCCAAGTAAATCTATAATAGTCATCAACGATTACAAAACCATAATAATTTCCACCTAAGCTCTTTGTCCTAGAAGGTCCAAAGAGATCCATATGGAGAAGCTCAAGGGGTCGTGAAGTTGAAATTACATTTTTGGATTTAAAAGAGACCCTCGTTTGTTTTCCCATTTGGCACGCGTCACATAGGTGGTCTTTTGAAAATTTTATTTTTGGAAGACCGACTACTAGATCCTTAGATACAACCTTATTAAGCAAATCGAAATTAACATGCGCTAAACGTCTATGCCAAAGCCAAGAATCATCATTCAAGGTAACTAGACATTTAGTACTTGCTAAAGATACATAAAAAAGGTCAAGCATATGGATATTGTTTACCCTTACACCCTTAAACACAACGTTCTGTTCAGCATGTTCAATTATGCAGCAAGTTTTTATGAAGGAAACTTTATAACCCTTGTCACACAATTGACTTATGCTTAACAAACTGTGTTTAAGCCCCTCTACTAAATGGACATCAGAAATAGTAGTGGTAGAGGGATTACCTACACTACCTTTGCCAAGTATAGCTCCTTTGTTATTGTCTCCATAAGTAACATATCCCTTCTTCTTTGCTTTGAAGTCTATAAAAAGCGATATGTCACCGGTCATGTGCCTTGAGCAACCGCTGTCAAGAGACCATCTCCTATCTACGGAAGCAAGGTACTTATCCTACAATATCAAAAGAGAGAAGTTGGTACCCAATTTTCATTGGGTCCAAGTGGGTAAGTGCTAACATGGTTGCCTTTTGGCTTCCATTGATAAATACCTTTAGGAACAAGAAATCTCCTAAACTTGCATTTCTCAATGGTATGGCCAGCACGACAACAATAATGACATAAACCATGATGATGTGTTTGTTTATTCTTGTTCATTAAATCCTTTGGAATAAAAGAGTATTTTGCATATGGTGGATTTAATGACTTCTTAAACAACCTAGAGTCAACGACATAAGTAACCTTAGGTTGTAAAGCTTTTTCCAATTTGACCTTGAGAGAGTTTACCTCTTGTTGCCAAATATGACAAGCTTCACAATACCTAACTTTACTACATCCATCAATGTCAATATTTTTTGAATTTTCTGCAATACTAGCTTTTAACCATTCTAAATCTTTTTCAGCTTTGTATACTTTACCTTCCAGAAATGAAAAAATTTGTTTATCGGAAGATAATCTTTTAAAAGCATCTACAACTTCGTTATGTAGTTTTTCAAAAGCTATTTTCAATTCAGAAAAAGACATAGAAGAGGAATTATTATAATAGGCTTGTTTTACCTTTTTATCATTGATTTTCTTCTTGTGGTAGGACAAATTTTTGGTGTGAGCCATAAGGCAAAGATTTGCGGTTTCATCACTATCACTTGAACTTTATGTGCTTGATGAATCACTATCACTTTCCCATGCAATGTAAGCTCTTCTTTGTTTGCTGTACCCTTTTGGTGGAGCTTTTCCTTGATCCTTATACTTCATAGGACAATCTGTTTTATAATGTCCAGATTTACCACAATTAAAACAAGATCCTTTTCCTCTACTCTTCTTATTCTCTTCCTGTTTTGAATCTGTAGATTGTCTTCGAAACTTCATGAGGTTTTTGTCGGAATGCTTGGCTCCATTCTTTCGAATGAATCTATTATATCTCCTTACAAAGAGTCCCATTTCCTCATCATCCGAATCTTTGTCACTACTAGAATCATTGTCACTTTGCTCTTTTCGTGAGGACTTAGAGCTAGAGGCCACAAGAGCTATTGGCTTATTCTCTCCCTCTTTGTCTTTCTTCTTCTCCTTTTCCTTCTTACTTTTGTTCTCAAACTTTTCAAGACTTTCTAATGCTTGCTGATGTTCTTCCAGCTTTCCAAACAGAGTTGTAATCGTAAGTGTCGTTAGATCGTTGGCTTCCTTAATAGTTGTTACTTTAGGTTGCCATTCCCTGCTAAGACATCTCAGAATTTTATTAGTAGCTATTTCATTGGAAATAGGTTTTCCAAGAGCATTCAACCGATTAGTGAGATGAGTAAATCTCTTTTGCATGTCGGAGATAGATTCTCCTTGTTTCATGCGAAAGAGCTCAAATTCTTGATTGAATGTGTTAATGCGGGACTGTTTTACTTCAGTAGTACCCTCATGGGCAACTTCTAAAGCATCCCACATTTCTTTAGCAGTCGTGCAATGGGATACCCGATAATACTCATCAACACCAAGTGCTGAAATTAGCATATTTCGAGCTCTCCAATCACTAGACCACTTTTTCTCATCTTTCTCATTCCAATCAGCTTCTGGTTTAGGAACTATGGCGCCAGCCGCATTTGTCATAGTAATTTGAAAAGGACCATTTTCAATGGCAACCCATACTAGCCTATCAACAGAATTTATATGAACTCGCATGTATTCTTTCCAGTAGCCGTAATTTTCACCGTTGAAAATCGGCGCTCTATTATACGCCCCCTTTGGTTCAGAATCCATATCGTTACAGGTGTAACACCCTTCTAAATACCCCAAATATTTAATTAAAACAACAACAATTAAATCATACATATCAGAGTAAATATTGTCACTCAAGGGTGTCACATAACAACTTCTTCACATAATTCAACATAAAAGCAGTCATACTCAATTTTATTCGACATAAAAACTTCTTTAACAATACGCAGCGGATAAAATATTTCAACATCTGTAATTCATCAAAATTAACATTTATTCGACAATTCAAACATCCCGTCCCGATGTTACATCTATCAGAGCATGACCCTCTAACCACACTAGACTTCAAGCACTAGCTCCTACTCAACTCACTGCTCGTTACCTGAAAATATTGTAAGGGTGAGTTTCTCAATCGATATAACAAATATTATAAATCATCATGTTATGTTAAGTAATTCTACACGTTAATCACCCAAATCATATCATGCATGCGGTAACGGCACATTCAACTCAATTATCATACGCAAATACAACGTAAATACAACTCAATAACAACATAAAATGCAACTCAATGAGACTCGACTCTTTATGCATGTGGTACCATTTGGAGTAAAACTCCCAACTTAAAATCATTGCCAGTTTAGTGGGCATCAAGGCATAAGCCTTCAACTTTCAACTTAAAATTTTGCCAATCCAGGCCAACGTGGTGTGAGCAAAAGCCCCGACTTAATGCATATGAATGTCTATGGCATGTACGACTTGAACTCAACAACATAAGAATAACAGCAACATAACAGCTTTTCTTTCAACAAAACAACTTATAATCAACTTTGGCTCATCAGCCTACAACTCAGTAATTTTCAACAAAGCAACTTAAAATCAACTTTGGCTCATCAGCCTACAACTTAATATTTTCAACAAAACAACTTATAATCAACTTTTCAACATATTTGCATCGGCATTTCATAACATAAACTCAACAATTTTATTCATCACAATTAACTGCAATAGGCCAACTACCAATTGCATTTACAACATAAAAATCAACTATTTTTCCACACTGCAACAGTGTTAACCGGTTAACGCTATAGGTTAACCGGTTAACGCAGGACAAAAATACCATTTCTGGCAAAACGCAACAGTGTTAACCGGTTAACGCTATAGGTTAACCGGTTAACGCAGGCAAAACTCAACATTTTCTCAATTTATAACAGTGTTAACCAGTTAACACCCTGGGTTAACCGGTTAACGCAGGCGAAACAGCAGTTCCTGCGCTAACACAAGGCAGAATGCAGAGTTTCCGCATTTTCCGCCGTTGGAGGACTTTCGGACCTCCGATTCAACTTCCGTAAAAAGCTATACGCTCAGAAATTCACAATACACTCAAACACAAATTCAATTTCAGCTTTAATACAACTTATTCGACATAATTTCTCAGCATTCTAAATCCCAATTAGGGTCAATCGACGGCTTATCACTACCCATTACATGTTAATCGATAATACCCATTAAACGACGATAAACCCCCCTTACCTGATATAATCCGGCAAATCTCTAAGCTTTAGCTTCTCCGTTCCTCAACCGTGCTTTTCGGCTCTTTGCCCTTCTTCCTCTTCTCTGCAGCTTCTCTGTTTCTCACGTGAAACCTTTTCCAAAAATGAAACCCTTTCCTTATTCCAACTTATATATTTTTCCAATAATTATTATTAATAATAATAATAATCCAATAATTCAATTTTATTTAATTAAATTAATAAATATATTATCAACTTAATTAAATAATTCTTTTTCTTTATTTGGGGTGTTACAACTCTCCCCCACTAAAAGAGTTTTCGTCCTCGAAAACATACCTCAAACAAATAACTCTGGATAAGACTCCTTCATCTGACTCTCCAGTTCCCAAGTCACATTGCCACCTGCTGGTCCTCCCCAAGCTACCTTCACCAAGGCAATCTCTTTACCCCGCAACTGCTTCAACTCTCGATCCTCAATCCTCATAGGTGATGTTTCAACAGTCAGGTTATCTCTCACCTGTACATCATCTACTTGGACAACATGCGACGGATCATGAATGTACCTCCTCAACTGAGACACATGAAAAACCTCATGCAAATTCGCAAGTGACGGCGGTAAAGCGATACGATAGGCTACCTCTCCTATCCTCTCTAAAATCTGATAAGGACCAATAAATCGAGGTGTCAACTTCTTCGACTTCAAAGCCCGACCAACACCTGTTATCGGAGTAACACGAAGAAACACATGATCTCCCTCTTGAAACTCAAGTGACTTCCTCCTCTTATCATGATAACTCTTCTGACGACTCTGAGCAATTCTCATCTTCTCCTGAATCATCTTAATCCTTTCTGTAGTTTGTTGAACAATCTCCGGTCCAACCACAGCACTCTCACCGGACTCATACCAACATAACGGTGTCCGACATCTCCTACCATACAAAGCTTCAAACGGCGCCATACCAATGCTCGAATGAAAACTATTGTTGTAGGTAAACTCAATCAAAGGTAAATAACAATCCCAAGTACCTCCCTTCTCCAAAACACAAGCTCTCAAAAGATCCTCCAATGACTGAATCGTCCTCTCAGTCTGACCATCAGTCTGCGGATGATATGCAGAACTCAATCTCAGCTTAGTTCCCAAAGCCTTCTGCAAACCTTCCCAGAACTTCGATGTAAATCTAGGATCTCTATCCGAAACAATACTCGACGGAATACCATGCAGACTTACAATCTTCTCAATATACAACTCAGCCAATTTCTCTAACGGATAATCCATTCTGATCGGAATAAAATGAGCCGATTTCGTCAATCTATCAACAATCACCCAAATGGCTTCAAAATTCTTACTTGTCCTCGGTAACCCAGAAACAAAATCCATACTGATACTATCCCATTTCCACTCTGGAATCGCCAACGGTTGCATTAGCCCAGACGGCTTCTGATGCTCAATCTTTGACTTCTGACAAGTCAAACAAGAATAAACGAAACTCGCGATATCTCTTTTCATTCCCGGCCACCAAAATAACTTCTTTAAATCATGATACATCTTCGTAGCTCCAGGATGAATACTCAACCCACTACGATGTCCTTCTTCAAGAATACTCTTCTTAAGTTCAGTAACATCCGGAACACACACCCGACTACCAAATTTCAAAATACCATTCTCATCAATTCTGAATTCGCCACCTTGACCTTGATTCACTAGAGTCAACTTATCAACCAAAAGCATATCAGATTTCTGACCCTCTCTGATCTCCTCCAGAATACCACTTGTTAACTTCAACATTCCCAATTTAACACTGTTGTGAGTACTCTCACACACCAAGCTCAAGTCTCTAAACTGCTCAATTAAATCCAATTCCTTAACCATTAGCATAGACATATGTAATGATTTCCGACTCAATGCATCAGCCACTACGTTTGCTTTACCCGGATGGTAATTCAAACCAAAGTCATAATCCTTCAGAAACTCCAACCATCTCCTCTGTCTCATATTCAGCTCTTTCTGATCAAACAAATACTTTAAACTTTTATGGTCACTGAAAACCTCAAATCTTGACCCGTACAAATAATGCCTCCACAACTTCAGAACAAACACTACAGCCGCCAACTCTAAATCGTGCGTCGGATAGTTCCTCTCATGAACCCTCAGCTGTCTTGAAGCATAAGCTATAACCTGCTTATTCTGCATCAACACGCCACCCAAACCCAACAATGAAGCATCACAGTAAACTTCAAATGGTTCCGATGAACTCGGTAATATCAGAATAGGAGCACTACTTAACCTTCTCTTTAACTCTTGGAACCCTTCTTCACATTTTGAGTCCCAAACAAATGCTTGCCCCTTTCTAGTCAACATCGTCAACGGTAACGCCAACTTAGAAAACCCTTCAATGAACTTCCTATAATAACCAGCCAAACCAAGGAAACTTCGAATCTCAGCAACAGACTTCGGAGCTTCCCACTTAGATACCGCTTCTATCTTAGAAGGATCCACAGCAACACCACTTCTTGAAATCACATGACCAAGAAAACTTACCTCTTCTAACCAAAATTCACACTTAGACAGTTTAGCAAATAACTTCTTTTCTCGTAGAACTCCCAAAACCACTCCCAAATGCTCAGCATGCTCTTCTTCAGATTTCGAATACACCAAAATATCATCAATAAACACCACAACAAACTTGTCTAGGTACGGATGGAAAATCCTATTCATATACTCCATAAATACTCCAGGTGCATTAGTCACACCAAAAGGCATTACAGAATACTCATAATGTCCATACCTTGTCCTGAAAGCAGTCTTCTGAATATCCTCAGTCTTCACACGTATCTGATGATACCCAGATCTCAAATCTATCTTGCTGAACACACTCGCACCAACCAATTGATCCATCAAATCATCAATCCTCGGCAAAGGATACCGATTCTTGATCGTCACTTTATTCAGTTGTCTGTAATCCACACACAACCTCATAGTACCTTCTTTCTTCTTAACCAACAGCACTGGCGCACCCCACGGTGACACACTCGGACGAATAAATTTCTTATCCAACAGATCTTCCAACTGACTCTTCAATTCAGTTAACTCAACAGCAGACATACGGTACGGAGCCATCGATATCGGTCTAGTGCCAGGTACCAAATCAATCGAGAACTCCACTTCGCGTTCTGGTGGTAATTTGTTCACCTCTTCAGGAAACACATCAGGAAAATCACACACCACGGCTAGATCACAAATCACCATCTTATCCTTGGCCTCCAAAGTTGCTAACAGCATGAACAACTCTGCTCCCTCAGCTACTGCCTCATCCACTTGCCTTGCTGATAGGAACAAACTCTTTCCTTCTTCAATCTCAGGAAAGATCTCCGTCTTATCAAAACAATTGATAGAAACTCGGTTGAACACCAACCAGTTCATACCCAGAATAACATCAATCTGCACTAGTGGAAGACACACTAGGTCCATCCCAAAGTCTCTACCAAAAATACTCAAAGGACAATTTAAACAAACCGAAGTAGTAGTCACTGAACCCTTCGCAGGAGTATCAATTACCATACCACCAAACAGCTCAGATATCTCTAACTTAAGTTTCACAGCACAATCCAAAGATATAAAGGAATGAGTCGCACCTGTGTCAATAATAGCTACAAGAGGAAAGCCATTAATATAACACGTACCTCGGATCAAACGATCATCAGCAGAAGTCTCAGAACCCGATAAAGCAAAGACCTTGCCTCCAGACTGATTCCCTTTCTTCGGCTTCTGACACTGACTTCCAATATGCCCTTCTTCACCACAATTAAAACAAATCACTTCCTTGTGCTTGCAATCAGCTATTGCATGCCCAGTCTTACCACAGCGAAAACACCTCTTTACTTCAGCAGTGCATACATTACTCTTATGACCAGCCTGACCACATCTGAAGCAAACTATACCAGTAGGAGCACCTCCCCCACTAGCTCTCTAAGTCGGAGCAGCTCTTTGTTTCCCTTTCCCAGCTGGAACATCATACGGCTTGCCACGGTTTTGATGTTGCTTGCCTCTGCGATCACTGACAATCTTGTAATGAGCATTATTGTCCTCTTCAAATATCCTGCAACTATCAACCAATTCAGTAAAAATGCGTATCTTCTGATACCCAACAACTTTCTTAATTTCAGAGCGCAATCCGTTTTCAAACTTGATGCACTTTGAAAATTCAGCACCCGCACCAGTGTAATGAGGATAAAATTTGGACAGCTCCACAAATTTCGCAGCATAATCGGTGACAGACATGTTTCCTTGCTTCAGCTCAAGGAATTCAATTTCCTTCTTACCACGGACATCTTCCGGATAATACTTTCTCAGGAATTCCCTACGGAATACATCCCAAGTAACGTCTTCACCCGCCACGGTCAACCTCTCGTGAGTCTCTAGCCACCAGTCATCAGCTTCGACTGCTAGCATGTGAGTACCATACCGAACCTTCTGAGCTGGAGTGCAATCCATAACACGGAAGATTCTCTCAATCTCTTTCAACCATCCCAAAGCTGCATCTGGATCATGCTTCCCTTTAAACACCGGCGGATTCTCTCTCTGAAAAGTCGCCAAGCTACGTGATCCAGCATCTCCACCAGCATTTGGCAAGTTCTGCACAGCTTGTGCCATCGCTTGCATTGCGGCAGCCATTGCAGCGTCATTCCTTCCAGCCATTTCAACTTATCAATGCAACACAACTTAACGTTAGATTAATAACAATTACACAATTGTTAGACAGTAACGACACGACAACTGGCCGGACAGACCGACCTGCTCTGATACCAGTAATGTAACACCCTTCTAAATACCCCAAATATTTAATTAAAACAACAACAATTAAATCATACATATCAGAGTAAATATTGTCACTCAAGGGTGTCACATAACAACTTCTTCACATAATTCAACATAAAAGCAGTCATACTCAATTTTATTCGACATAAAAACTTCTTTAACAATACGCAGCGGATAAAATATTTCAACATCTGTAATTCATCAAAATTAACATTTATTCGACAATTCAAACATCCCGTCCCGATGTTACATCTATCAGAGCATGACCCTCTAACCACACTAGACTTCAAGCACTAGCTCCTACTCAACTCACTGCTCGTTACCTGAAAATATTGTAAGGGTGAGTTTCTCAATCGATATAACAAATATTATAAATCATCATGTTATGTTAAGTAATTCTACACGTTAATCACCCAAATCATATCATGCATGCGGTAACGGCACATTCAACTCAATTATCATACGCAAATACAACGTAAATACAACTCAATAACAACATAAAATGCAACTCAATGAGACTCGACTCTTTATGCATGTGGTACCATTTGGAGTAAAACTCCCAACTTAAAATCATTGCCAGTTTAGTGGGCATCAAGGCATAAGCCTTCAACTTTCAACTTAAAATTTTGCCAATCCAGGCCAACGTGGTGTGAGCAAAAGCCCCGACTTAATGCATATGAATGTCTATGGCATGTACGACTTGAACTCAACAACATAAGAATAACAGCAACATAACAGCTTTTCTTTCAACAAAACAACTTATAATCAACTTTGGCTCATCAGCCTACAACTCAGTAATTTTCAACAAAGCAACTTAAAATCAACTTTGGCTCATCAGCCTACAACTTAATATTTTCAACAAAACAACTTATAATCAACTTTTCAACATATTTGCATCGGCATTTCACAACATAAACTCAACAATTTTATTCATCACAATTAACTGCAATAGGCCAACTACCAATTGCATTTACAACATAAAAATCAACTATTTTTCCACACTGCAACAGTGTTAACCGGTTAACGCTATAGGTTAACCGGTTAACGCAGGACAAAAATACCATTTCTGGCAAAACGCAACAGTGTTAACCGGTTAACGCTATAGGTTAACCGGTTAACGCAGGCAAAACTCAACATTTTCTCAATTTATAACAGTGTTAACCGGTTAACACCCTGGGTTAACCGGTTAACGCAGGCGAAACAGCAGTTCCTGCGCTAACACAAGGCAGAATGCAGAGTTTCCGCATTTTCCGCCGTTGGAGGACTTTCGGACCTCCGATTCAACTTCCGTAAAAAGCTATACGCTCAGAAATTCACAATACACTCAAACACAAATTCAATTTCAGCTTTAATACAACTTATTCGACATAATTTCTCAGCATTCTAAATCCCAATTAGGGTCAATCGACGGCTTATCACTACCCATTACATGTTAATCGATAATACCCATTAAACGACGATAAACCCCCCTTACCTGATATAATCCGGCAAATCTCTAAGCTTTAGCTTCTCCGTTCCTCAACCGTGCTTTTCGGCTCTTTGCCCTTCTTCCTCTTCTCTGCAGCTTCTCTGTTTCTCACGTGAAACCTTTTCCAAAAATGAAACCCTTTCCTTATTCCAACTTATATATTTTTCCAATAATTATTATTAATAATAATAATAATCCAATAATTCAATTTTATTTAATTAAATTAATAAATATATTATCAACTTAATTAAATAATTCTTTTTCTTTATTTGGGGTGTTACAACAGGCAGCCATAGAGCACCAGCGAACCGGCGCTCTGATACCACTTGTTAGACGGTGTGGCTAGTGATCGAGAGGGGGGGGGGGGGGGTGAATAGATCACCTCTTTAAAATAAACGGATTTAAAAATTCTTATCAGAGTTATTGAAACTTAGCGGAAAATTACAGTCCTGAATCGACTTCCGTCTATTCTGAACCGCTACTAGAAAACCGGACACGCGAATTTATTGCTGGATTTGAATTAGAACGATAGAGAATGTTAACACCAGAATATTATCAAATCAAATGCACTTATCACTAAATTCTGATTCCAATGAATAAAACTCAGCTGACAGTTTTGTCAAACATTTGGTGTGTATGTGATCAATGATGAACAATGGTGGAGTTTATATAAAGAAGTTTTCTTTCCACTATTATATCACGAAATGTACAGCCACAATCCACCAACTGAAATCACAAAACTGTTGAAAACATAAAGATAGGTAAGGAAAGAATACGATACGCAGAGATTTGGTAAGGAAGTTCCCCACTGTCGTCCTCGCGTGTGGGTACGTCTCCCTCTCAACTTCAAATGAAATTGAGAACTGTAATTATCAATAATGCCGAATTCGTTGATACAAGGTTACTATACAAAGACAGAATTCTAAATCCCAAGATCTTCTTCTTGTATAAAACCTCCACTTGATCTGAGCTCGATCAAGAATTTCCTGCAAGAAATTGCAAACAATTCACCGGTTCCACGACCTGTTTGCGAAATTACCCAATTTCCAAACCTTACGCTATGGCTGAATCTGTTCTGCAAACGTGACTAACAAACCCGCAAGAACACTCCAGTTCTTGAAGGACAAACCATTTGGTTTTTCCTCGAAACCCCCTTCAACCTTCAACTCAGCTAGATCCTCGATCGTTCCACTGAACACCTCAGCTAGATCCTTGATCGTTCCACTGAACGTTATCTCGTTGATCCTTTAATCCAAAGAACAAGAATGATTATGTGTTGATGTTCTTGAAGAAAAGAGATTGAGAAGATGAAGAAGATGAAGTCTCTTTCAGGTTTCTAACTGCTCAAACAATTGCTGCTACACACTCCTTTGATTTGTGTTCAACTGTTTTCCACTTGTGAATTCGTACAGTCTCCACTGCTGTCAAAAATACTTCTTATATATGAAAAACAGAAGCTGTTAGTAGACAAAACAGAATTATGTATTGATACAAGAGTTTATGCATCGATACATACTGTAGCTTTGATTAATTTTAGAGAATTAATACAAGCATGTATCGATACAAAGCTCGTATGTATCGATACATAGAGCATTTTAACTAAGCATGTATCGATACAAAGCTCGTATGTATCGATGCATAGAGCATTTTAACTAAGCATGTATCGATACAAGGCTCGTATAGATCGATACATACTGAAGCGAAAACGTTTTGTGATTTAAAACAAATTTACGTATCGATGCAGATGAACATGTATCGATGCATACTGACACAAAACAGTTTTTATGAGTTCTTTTAAG
Organism: Lathyrus oleraceus; assembly: GCF_024323335.1. Taxonomy (NCBI): domain Eukaryota; kingdom Viridiplantae; phylum Streptophyta; class Magnoliopsida; order Fabales; family Fabaceae; genus Lathyrus; species Lathyrus oleraceus. Next base: position 365,380,879 of record NC_066583.1, read on the forward strand.
AAATGTATCAATGTGGATCTTTATGTATAGACACGAAACAATAGTATAGGCTAAAAACACAAATGAAACATGTAAAATAATGCACAACCAACAATTAGACAATGATCACACAATTTGCTATCATTCAAAACTTGTTCAAAGTAAAGAATTTGCTCCACAAAGCCATCATTTCATGGGCATATGCGCGCCCATGCATACTTACATCACCATTTGCCAAATTTGGAAAGTGAAAGAGAGTGTGCAATTATCAACCAATTCAACTATAAATAGAGCTTCAATTGCTCAGAATTGATAAACAATCGCGCCATCTTTGATCCCCCATTGCAAACCCTTAATTCTCAAAGGATAAGCCTGATAAATTCTTTTGAATTTCAGCTTGAATCTCCACTGTTTTGGAATTCAATTCTCCAGGAATCCATTGCTTCTTAACCATTCAATCCTCTTCCTGCAAGCAAGTGGAGTGAGTCCAAGCACAAGCAAGATCAAGATCAAGTGAATCTAGACCTCCATTAAAGGTATTTTTCAGAAATTTTAAACTCTTCGATTCTCTTAAATTCTTGCTCAATTCTATTGATTCTTTGGTTGTCTGAACTCCTACCAACGTAGGCAAGAAGATTAAGTTACTTTGAGGTCAAATCGAAGCAACTCAGTTCATGTACCTCAAATTTCAATTCCATATCTCTCTCAATATATTTGGAATTGGAGTGAATGGAGATCAGATTCAAGCTCAGTGCCATTTTTTCTTCAAGATCATGTCCTTGTTTTTCTTTATGGTGATGGTTCATGGTGGACCAGTCCGGTGAGGTCCACCGGAGAAGATGACCAGAGCTCTGGCTCCGGCGATGACTTGGCAAGGCTGAGAATCACAGGATCCATATGTTTTGTTTTAATCTCGTGCATTGGTTTTAAATACCACATTTACCACGCGTTGACTAAGGTCCATGATGGATAGCGCGCTTTGGACCATCTGATCTGCCACCTCAATTAATGAGGGAGATCTGATGGTCCACGTAATTTAGATTTTCTGAATTTTTATTTTAATTGCATTTTCTTCAATAATTCATATTAAATTCAATATTGATCCAAAAAATATGGGAGTTTCACAAAAAAAATTCAAATATTTTTCTATTTCATATTTTGAATTAAAATTATTTTTTAGATCATTATTAATATTTTTCATGAATTAATTGATTTTACATTTGTTTTTAATTGTTTAAAAATATTTTTAAATGTCCAAAAATTATGAATTTTTTTCTCCAATGTCCTTTGACCTTGTTTGACCTATGATAAATCTCATGGCCATTTCTTTAGTGTTTTGATGAGATTTTAGGAATTGGACAAAACATATTTGATTTAAATGCATTATTTTACTATTTTTAATTGAATAAATGCCAATTAAATTTTGTTGACTATTTGTATTGACTTGTTTGAGTTTGCTTATTGTTGTTGGGCCTTGGTCAAGGTTGATTTGGCTTTGTCAAGTTAATATAATTGGATTTAGGGGATTGATGAAATGTACATTCCATCTCCCAAAATGAATGAATGATATTAATTTAATAAAAGTCCTTCTTTGACCAATTTGTGATCTCATTCATCCCCTTCCTACTTCATCTCATTCCTCTTCTTAATTCATTCATCTCATTTGGCCTATGACATCTCAAAGTCTTAATGCTAGTTGATTGAAAAATTAACATGAGTATGGATGAGATTAGGCCACACCTTTTTGCATATTCTTTTTTTGTGTGTGGTATGTTTCATGAGTATAGTCCATTATACTATGTCTCTAACATGCATTAACACCAAAAGTTTATTGCCCGACCTCAAATAGTTGTGACTTCTACATAAGTCCAATTACGATTACTTAACATAACGCTAAATTTTTGACATAAAAGGCATAAACATTCTAGTTAGTAAGATTGTAAGTCTCCCCTCTTTCATGGTATTGTGTGGAAACTTGGCCTTCTTTCCTTCCTTTGGAAGATGTTTTGGTTCAAGGATCCATGCTTGTGATAAGTGGGTTGAGTGTTCTCCAAAGAATGTCTTGAAAAGCAAAGCAAAGCAAAATTAACTTCTAACCTACTAACTACTAACTTTTAATTTCAAGCTTTTACTTTAATGCAATTTACTTTTACCACTTTATTTCATTTGCCATTGTTCATATCATTCTAATTGTTTGTGTTAATGCAATTTTCACTTTGTCCATTTGGACCATATTGTATGATATATCTTGTTTATATTACTTTGTTTGTTTGTGTGGTCTTTGACCATTAATGTATATAATAATCATAAAAACCATAAAAAACTTTTGAGTGGACTGTTGGCTTGATCTTGAGCAAATGGACTTAGAATCTAGGCAACCTCCCTAAGCTAAAGGACTTGACCAATGCCAATTTGTTGAAGAACCAAGTGCTTGCGATTTGAAATTCATCTGATACATCTTTGAAGATCTCTCTAAGATTCATCTGCAATATGATCATTGTGAAGCTGTTATTTTGAACCTGTGACTTGTGGAATTCATCTGTTACATGGGCTATTTTGAAGAAGATCATGGAATGGATAAGCTTGGATGAGGCCATCTTTATTTGATGCCTTGCTCTTCAAGATAATATAATTGTGCATTTGTGTGTTGCTTGTTTCTAAAAGTCCAAGGGAATTCTGGGTTTCTATTGACATTTTTGTCTATTGGATTGCTACCCATTTGGTCAGATCTTTTCAACTCTAAACTTTTAATTTGTGCATAGAATAGTCTCTTCATCTTCTTCCCATTTCTTTAATTTCAAAAATCTCTCCCTCCATTTTTCAAAACCTTCTTTGTGTGAACTATTTTTGTTCTAAACTTTGACCACTTTTGCAAAAAGGTAGAAACTTTGGCCTTATGTTATTGCATTTTCAAACTTATTTTCTTAAATCAAACTTGTGAATAAACTTAACTATACTTGACTTAAACTTTCAAAAAGCCAAAAAGAACTAACTTATTCAAATTATTTTAGGCCTTTGTGCCTTTCAAACTTAATTTTTGTTAAAATCAATGCACCCATTTTGAAATTTGTATCACGAACTACGAGGTTTTGATCCCTCATTTTTATGTTAGTACGTAGGCACAAGTCCGAAGGTCTTGTCAAACATAAAAATATAATTAATGAATTCTTTTATCATCCCCCCATTCTATTTGTTTGTAAACATCACTTTGTACAAAATTCATATGCATACAAAAAGGGCTCCCTAGGAGTACCTATGACACTTTGGGTGCTAACACCTTCCCTCTGTGTAACCAACCCCCTTACTTGTGATCTCTGACTTTTATTAGTATTATTTGAAAACTTCTTACTTATTGGGTTTTGTTCGTACTTTTTCCCTTTTCCCTTGGAAATAATAAAAGCGTGGTGGCGACTCTTGTTAATTGATCTCTAGCTTGTCAACAGCTTGATGATCATGAATTTCCCGCTACAGAACCATCGTGGATGAATTACACCATAATAAGGATATCCGGATGTCGGTTTAGGGAATCCAACAAGATATGATTTTTTTAGCATGACCCCTAACATAGATTTATATGACCCTTAACTTATGGACGGAGAAATTTGGGATGCCCCGGTCCCAAAAAGCTCCACCCCTTTGTAGCGGGGTTTTCGTTACTTTTAGGTTTATTGACTAAACCAAAAGTTAACATACCATTCGAGTCGCCACCGCACTTTTATTTGTCCAAAGGAAAGGCTAAAAAGCGAACAAAAGCCAAGTAAGAAGTTTTTCAAATCAAAAACTAATAAAAATGTCAGAGATCTAGCTAAGGGGGTTGGTTATGAAAATGGGAAGGTTTTACGCACCCAAAACATCCTTAGTACTCTAAGGGAACCCTTTTTGCAAATATGTGTTGTAGGTTGGTATTTGTGAAAATATTTGTACAAAAGATTGGAGGGATGAGAAGAGAATAGATTATATTTACAAATTTTGTTGTTTGAGTGGATGAACCCATTACCTACGTACCATCACAAAGGAGGATCAAAACCTCGTAGTTCGGGGTAAAAATCTCAAAGATTGATGAATTGATTTTAATCAAAAGCCTTAAGGTATTTTGTTATAAAAGGGAGAAAACTCAACCTAAACCAACAATCCACCATCCGAGGAAGGCTTCAACATGCTACTGAGGGGTTAACCCTATAATAAGCACGGAAGGCTTATAATCCAACACTAAGGATGAGGTGAGATTTACATCAACCACTGTGATAACTCAAACCTATGACTAATGTTTTGAAAAGGTTTTAACAAGTGGCCATTGGAACCACAAAACAACTTGAAATGGATTGTATTTACAAGTTAGATTTATTTACAAAATGAAGTCAAAGTGGGATTAACATTTATTCACAATGAGTATTTATGAAAATGATTTGAAAAAAAATCAAAGGCTTAAGGCCTAGGTTTCTAATTTGAAATAAAGTCAAAGTTTTGAAAATGGTTTTTGGCTTGGTTAGAGTGGGGAGAAGAAGATAAGGGTTATTCCTAAAGCATACAAAGATAAGAGGAGAAAGATAAAACCCTTGGAGTTCCTTTTCTTGAAGTCATAGAGATGACTCAAGATGCTCAATTCTTTTGGACTTAGCACACAAACAAGCAATCAATAAATTGAATTCAAGCTCCTAGGATCTCCATTTGGCTTGGCTCTTAACTTGGCTACTCATGCCAATGGTCCTCTTTTCACAATCTTAAGATGGGATCCCTAACACACAAAAGCAAACATCAAAAAATTCACAACACAATAAAGGGAATGGATAAAGAATAAGTTTGAGGAAGAAGTCCTTTGAAGTCAACTTTGAATTTTAGCATTCTAAAGGCATGAGGCCTAATTGCTCTTCAACAATTTTGCATTCTAAAGGCATGAGGCCTAGTTGCTCTTGAACTCCTTTAACCATAGGTAAGTCCTAATTCTAAGTCCTTTCTCCTTTTGCATTTGGTCCACACAAAACAAACACAAACAACACAAGATAGCAATATATTTATATACAATAATGGGCTCAAATGAGCAAAAGAAAAATGACTTAAACATAAAATATGTGCTCAAGTGAACAAAGTGAAAATCAATATGAATAATGAGCAAAAAATAAATGACATTAAAAATAAATGGCAAGAAATTAAATGCTAAAATTAAAGTTAATAGTTAGTGAGGTTAGGTTAGCTTGTCATAAGATAATGTAGCGCTATGTTAAGCAATCGTAAGTAGACTAGTGTAGTAGTCACACCTATCTGAGGTCGGTCAATAAAAATATAGGCAAAGAACACAAGTTAGAGATCATGACTAGTAAGCTTAGCTCCATAAACTTGTCATGTCAAACAAAAGGGGAAGGGCCTTGTATTGACTTTTAGTTATTTGCTTGACCAAGAAGCAACCTATCTTGGACACAAAACAACCCACTTGATCATGGATCAAGTTGAGTTTGGTTTGGATCAAAGAAGGTTAAACTTCTCATTTGTCAAGACCAACTTCAAGACTTTAACTCATTGGCCATTGATGGAAAGAAAGGGATGAAGATGAAAGGGAGGGGAAAAGAAGACCACAACCAAATCCAGTTGATCAAATCAACATCAATCAACACCAAACAAATTGAAATGAAGATAACAAGTCAAGAGTCAACAGTATTTTTTTGGTATTTTTTGAATTAAAATAAAATAAAAATAAAAATAAACAAATAAGGTTAAACCTCAAATTCAATTCAAAACAACTTCAATGAGTCCGATTAAATTCTCATAGGTTCAACATAGTCAAATAAGCTTTGACTAATTTTCTCACAAATTTTTGAAACCAGAAAGTATTTAAAATCAATTAAAAACAATTAAAAATAGCATAATATGAATTAAAATCTCAAATAATCTCAAATCAAATAAGAAATTGATGAGACTAATTTTCGTTGACTTATCATGATCCATGAATGCTATGAAAATATTTTTGGATTTTTCAAAAGTCAAAAAGTATTTCAAAATGAATTAAAACCATTAGAAATCAAATAATCCATGAAAAATATCAAATGAAGTCACAAAAATAATTAATAATCATAATATGAAACTAGATTTTTCAAGAATTTTTTTGGAACTAGTCTCATATTTTTCTGACTTCAAATGAATTTTTAATGAATTTTTGAAAATCAAATGAATTAACTAAAAATAAAAGAAAATGGAATAAATGAAAAAAAACGCAGCCACATGATGCATTCATTAATTGACGTGGGGCTTATGGATGGTTCAGATCTGAGGGCACACGTTGGCCTTGAGTTAAACGCACCACACAAGGTATTAAATGAAGTATTTAAAATGAACGTGTGAGATTAGATCGTGGCAAGGTGATCTAATGGTCCAAGTGTGCACACGTGGTGGTGGTGGAAACCACCATCTTCTCCGGCCAGACAACAAATTCCGGCCACCAGTTGCAGGAAATAAAATCTTAATGAAAATTAAAAACAAGGCCATGGAAATGAAGCTCGTGTGATGGAGATCATCACTATACCAATGGATCTTCCTCACTCTTCCTATATTGAGAGAAATGTGAAGGAGAAAATCATGGTGTTCAAACTGAAAGTTCATGAAATGAGAAATTGAAAGCACCAATGGCTTGCCTCAAGTGTGAGGACTTCAGAAAACCACAGAAACACAAGAATGCTACATTGAATTAAGAGTTCTAGATCCAAAAAGTTTGAATGGATACCTTCAAATGGATGAACTTCTGGCCACGAATCCTTCAAGATCCTTGCTCCTCTTTGATCCTTGAGTGTAATGGAGGTGAAAGGCTAAGGAATCAGACTTTAAAACTCAGCTAATGATGCTGAATTTCAAGCTCGAAAGTATGAAATTTTTTGGGTGATTCCTTTGGTAATGGCTATGGTTTCAGTGTTGCAGCATATCAGATCTCCAAAAGGTTGCTGAATGAAGCTCATGGAATGGTTATTTATAGCTGAAGGTATCAGATCACACGCTTTGTTCATGTGCATGGCAATTTGAATTTGCATTGCATGGGCCTGTGTAAGCATGTGGAAGGCCCAATGATGGCTGAAAGAGATTGTTGAGTTTATGTGAAGAGCAAATGGACGTGTACATTGGATGGAATATGCTTGCAAATCAAGTTTCATCATAAAATACCAAAATGCACATAAATGGAAATATATTCGAAACTCACAAATGGTAGGTACAAATGAGTAATGTGAGTAATGGTTGGAAAGCCCTTGATATAAGTAATAAAAGTCATGTTGGGAAAAAAAATCATTTGGCATGTTCAAATTGATGAAAACTGGCCTGGAAATTCCAAGTACAAAACATGTTCAAATCACTTTGAAAATTTTCACCAAAAGCAAGCTTAATCAAACCCCTCTATTTCCATGATGCAAGCTTAAAATGAAAACACCTCCAACATAAAAGTTGTATATATTTTCAATGTGATAAATTTAGACTCAAAGTTTTCATCATTTGGATTTTCTATGACAAAGTTATGGGCATTTGAAGTTGGGTACTTTTTCAAATTCAATGAATTAGATCCAAGATGACCTATAATGTTTTGCATTATCACATGTATTTCTTTTAGGATTATGAAATTTTGTCCAACATAACATTTTAAATAGACATATCAAAATTTCCAATTCATTTTTTCTCACCTCAAAATCATAAAAATTAAGGAAGTTATGCCCTTGGTAAGTTGACCCAAAATTAGGGTTTCAGTCAAAATGACCTATAATATTTTGAAATGAATGACGACCTTACAAGTTTCAAATGATTTTTTGATGAACATGAAAGTTGTTCATATTGTTATTAGAAACATTGTTTCTCTTCGGATCATCTTCATTTACAAACACATCAAAAGTTATATCTCATTGATCCTCAGCTTAGTCAAATGACTTGACTTGTCAACTTTTCAAGGCTAAACTTCCAATCTTGATGAATAAATGACTGAGGGGCCTCAAATTGGCCATATATGCATAAAATGATGAATGAAAGAACTTACCTTGATTAAATTTGATCAGAGGTTGAGGTTGCTTCATGGGCAAGGCGTAGTCAAAACATGGTGAAATTAGGGTTTCCTTGGGAAACAATCCTCAAGCCCTTTGGGTTATCTTGATCAAATTGGAAAATTGAGATACTTGGGATACATATATGATGATTAGGAACTTTGTGGACCATTATCATACTTTTTCTCATCTTCATCTAGCCATTTCATTGGGTTCATGAGCCTCATAGGAGCCTTGTGGAGCACATGATCACTTGAGCTTCAAAACAAAAAGAGTTAGTGACATATTTTCGTGCTTTTGGTTAGTAATCAAATAAGAAAAGCAATAATATACAATACAAGCATGCTTGGTGGTCTCAAAACACTCAAACAAGTCCCACCCTAGGGTTAAGGAGCCAAACATGATATGATCCTTGAGGCAATGCACTTGTGCAATAACATGATGGCATGAGGGATCTTAGGGTCAAAATTAGGGTCTTACACCCTCCCATATGGCTATTTCAATGAAAAAAAGGCTCTTGTGAGCACTTGAGTTTCATGTGTGGGACATGTGACTTAACACATAAGAGGGATGTGAATTTCAGGCTTCAGAAAAACTATGGTTTAAAAAAACTTTTACAATAATTTCTAGAGCTTAAAAACATTTTAGAAAATGTTTTAGAATTTAGCAGCAAAAATAAAAAAGTGCAGAAAATAAAAGTTAAGAGAAAGAGAAATAACACTAGGAATTATAGAGGTTCGGTCCAAGTGAAATGACCTAATGTTATCTCCAAGGTTTGATCTTGAGAGTATCCAATAAATCTTAAGGGCTTTTAGTAGGTTGAACTCTCGAACCCCCTTATACAAGGAAAAATGAAGTTTCAGACTAATTTTCAACCAAACAACGAGCAACAGAGAGAATCCAAACGACGTGTTGAAGCGATTAGTCCTTTTTCCAAACAAAAACTTGAAGCGGTTAATCCTTTTATCTTTCTTATCCTCTTTTACTTCTTCCACTATACCAGCTTTCTCATCCTCTTTTACTTCTTCCACATCATCAGCTTTCTCATCCTCTTTTACCTCTTCCACATCATCAACTTTCTTATCTTATTCAATGTCCTTGAGTCAATTACTCTCAACAAATTTCCATTCATCAGATTCCAAATCTTTCTTTTTAACAACTTCATTTACTGTCTTTGTCGCAACGCTACCGCCATTCGAAATAGTCTTAGCAACTTCAGTCACTACTTTTTCCTCTCCCATACCAATCTTATTTTAATATACCTATTAAAATTACTTTACATAAGCACACTCTCCACAACAGTTTGTTCAATCGAACAACTGAAGCAAACTTGGGGATAATATAAATCATTTAGAATATATATAACAAATAACATAGTACAAAGAAAGAAGGGAAAATACAACAACAATAGCGTAACCTTATCTACTAAGTGGGATTGAGTACATGGATCAACTTTCATCCTAATGTTCTATCCATAGCCATGCTTATATCTATCTCGTTAATCTCGAGATATTTCTCGATAAAAAGAAGGGAAAATAAAGATAACAAAAAATCAAGCTTCCATAACTATTATTTTCAACAACAGAAATAAAAATGAGAATAATAATAAAATGAATATATTTACCTCGTGAAAATCAATTGCAATAATAGCATGAAAATTGGCTCCAACCACAAATCAAATTAAGCAATGCAATTTAGCCGGGGTGCAGGAATAATATGTGAAGCACAAAACTGAAAACATGACACATTGACACCGATAAGAAGTTGAAAAGATGAATAAATTAAACGTAATCAAAGTGTCAGTGTAAGTTTGGGACACCGAATCACTTTTTGCAAAGGTGTTAGTGTTACATAGGGAATAATTAAGCCGCCAAAAAACTCAATTTAGAATATTTTGTTTGCATTAACCCCGTAGAAAACTCAAAATAACCCTAATAATCAACACTAAACATGTGATTCCAAACAAAACTCTCAATAGTAAAGCACAATCAAATCTAGAAACTAACTTTGACATGTCATAATATTTCATATTTACACCCTAAGGGAACCAAATATTCACAAATAAACCAACATAATCAGATTAAGGAAAGAAAAATAACAATTCTCTTTTGGGGATTTATCTTTAAAATTCAAAGCCCTAAAAATTCTCGACCTCAAATCCTCAACCTCACAAACCAAAATACCAAAAAATATATGAACTTTCAAACCTTAAATAGTGTGTTTCACAGGAAAACGAATTAGAATAGTGAAAAACTTACATCTTTATAATTCAGGGGAGAAAGACCAGAGATTGCTATGATTTTCTCTCTCTGTCACTAATAGTAACAAACAAAGCGAAAAGTGTCAGGTTATTTTGGGCTATTTATAATTTGAACTTCAAATGCGGATTTTAAATGGAATTTCATTGCCACATAAGAGAATGTACATCGTTCAAATCCGTATCGGATGGATCACATTTGTTTTTCTGTAAGGTATGTGTAAAATCTATTAGATAATGCTTCTAGATTGAATGGATTCGGGATAGAATCGTGAACAAAACACATTCCTTATAGTATTTCAAGCACTCTCGAATGTCTTAGAGTTTCTATGCAGAAATACTCAGGATAATTCAGTCTATACTCGAGTTTGTACAAGATAGATGAAAACTCAAATGTAGGGAAAAGAATATGGAATATTTATGAAGATGATATGTGTTTTGTGATGTGATTTCATAATTCTGAATGATTTATTTACAGGCCATGTTTGTGGTGTTTCATAAGGTTGCAACCTTTGACGAAACAACACCTCTTAAGAACACTTTTACCAAAAGATATATTATTTTGTCCGCAACAACATTTTCCAAGAGTTGTGTGTCTTTACTCACCAACACTTCACAAGCTGTTGCTCATTTCTGAATTCAAAATTCAAACTTAAGCAACAATAAAAAATAAGAGTAGCAACCACTTACCACATGTCGGCTGAAGGCAGTCCGCCGGAGTGCCACCGATGCCACTGTATAACATTGTGAGTAGCCTAATTGCTCTGATGCTTTATGCCTAAGTGCTTAAGTACTACCTACAAGTCACCACTAGCGCTTCTACACCCACGCCCTCGGACACCGACAATGAGGTTTATGGAAGAGAAATGGCATAATGCTTGGGACCACCACACTAGTCCATGTGGCACTTTATTCTCTTTTGTCCGTTTGTTGAGTTAATGAATATAACTCTTTATAAAGGCTTTTATTATGAGTGTCTCTTTCTATGTGAGACTATTTCCCAAGCATTTATTGGTATTTACTCACTTCCATTTTTCTTATCATTTTGGGACATACCCATGGACATTTATTGTTCATAAATTACAACAATCCCCACTTGTTCTAATAATGACAAGATAAATTATAAAAAAGAGAAACAAAGAATGTTAATATAGTTAAGTATCTTTCGATTTGAACTTAACCTTAGTAAAGGTAATGCAGAGTCTAATCGGAACGCTAGGTAGCAATGCTTTGAATCGTTATCCCTTGTGATTATACCGGTGTTACCTTACACAGACTCTTTAATGGTTCTTCGCTTACATTTCTCGCCTAACACTATTTATGATCATGTGTTTTTCCTGTTTTCATGAATTTTTCATGAGAGAAACTCCAACACTCGCTTTGAGACTAAACCATCTCAAAATTCACATAGGTGAAGTTCATATTGTATTTATTTACTTGAGATACTTATCCTCAATAAAGAACTTCATTAAGAGTTTTGAAATAACTCAACCCTCAATATGTAATAGTCAAAATTTTCACATAATGTTGCACAAACATCCAAAATCAATGACTTATTGTTACCATTGAATCTTGGGTTAAGGTTTGTTAACTTCAGATTGGGTTGCTACCGTTGTTGGAACCCTTATTCAAGGAGTTTCAATCCTATACCTCTTGAGGTAGTCTTTAATAAGTTTCTGGTCAGTGGCTTAATAAATGGATCAGCTAAGTTATAGCTTGTTTGTATATATGTTAGTGAAATGATCCCATCCTTAATTAGTTTTCTCATGAAAGAATGTCTAAGACCTATGTGCATAGACTTTATATTGTATACTTCACTGAATGATCTTGCTAGGATGGCTTGGCTATCACAATATATCAACACTTTCGAAAAAATGTCTTTAGGCAATGAAACTTCCAACAGAAAGTCCCTTAACCATTATGCTTCTTGACCAACAGAAGCAAGAGCCACAAACTCTAATTCAATGGTCGAAAGAGTAATGCATGCTTGTTTCTTACTCTTCCAAGAAATCGCACCTCCAACCAATGTAAATACCCACCCTGTTGTATATTAATGTTCTCCAACACTCGATATCCAACTCTCATCAATATATTATTCTAGTATGGCAGGAAATGTACCATAGTGAAAGCCAAAAATTGTAGTCTTTAAGAGGTAACCAAAAATCCTAGTTATGGCCTTCCAATGTTCACCATTTAGATTGCTAGTAAATATACTCATCTTACTAACTGCAAATGTTATGTCAGGTCTGATACATTGCATTAAATACATTAGACATCCAATTGCACTAGCATATTCCAATTGGGCCATAATTCTTCCATTGTTCTTTTGAAGTTTGCACTAGGATCAAATGGAGTGTTTACTTCCTTAAAGTGCAGGTGTTTGTGTAATACCCCCAATTTTGTCCCAAAAAAAACCATCGGCAACTTTGGCTTTGGTTTGGGTTGCTTCTACGTGGTTCATTCACGGAACTTTGAGGAAAGTCATGTTTGTGTACAACATGCTTATCAAACAATTTAACCAGGCTAATACAGTGTTACGTAAGGCAATCATGAGCGCGTCTGGACTGAGAACGCGCACGTATGCTTAGATAACATGTACCACACGAAGAATGTCGCCACTCCAAATTTATTATCGTGCGCGGACCCGCATTAACCATCTTACAACCACATCCCGTCCACCTAAACAAAACCATGCCAATAAACCAATGCTATCTCAAAATTAAGCCAGTATTCATTTAAAGTGATAGAATTTTACAGGGGCTACAGAAAAGATAAACACAATAAAGTGATGTTTTCAAAAAGATTTACAAGATATAAGAGTTAGGCTCTCGGTCACGACGACCATTTCGTTTTATGATCTTCAAGGTAAACTTAGTGGTGATCAATCGAGTAAAGTGGTGCATTAGTCAATCGAAGTCGTTTCGAATTCTATCACGAATACATTTCCTCACAATAGCGTGTACGTTCGAAATAATGTCGGTGCAAAGGGTGACAAAGAAAACATACAACCAGATTTTGGATTCAATAATGAAAGACCAAACAAGAATCTTTGTTTGTCCAAGTTTACTAATAGTAGCATTTACAAGATAAGAGAAAGGAATGAGTCTAGCATTGCACAACATCAATATTATCAAAACATGTCTCATACAATTTGGTTTACTGAGTTATGCATAGGTAGAATTGGTGGTGATAACAAAAGACCGGCTCGTCATAACCGGATTTGTGTTGGTGGTTTCTTAAGGCATTCACCATTTAGTAGAGAAGATAAAATCCAGTCAGACTTGATCCAGCTACAACAAATTTTCATTCACGTCTGAGCCGCATCTCTTGTTACCCTCCGCATTCGATCCATCTTCATTTATCATCGTCACCAACATCAAGATGAGCTCATGTTCCTTCTTACCGCGGCTGCCCACCCCCGACCAATGCCACGGTAAGCTTGTTACGCAAGGTGTGCTGACAACTAATTGTTGTTATGAAGAACACCAACCTGCAAAAGACCAAGGTGATCTCAATAAACGCATCGGCAAAACTCACAGCCGTTGGCAGGAGAAAATGAGGTAGAAGGAATGCAATCACCATTATATTGTGCCTTAATATAAGTCAATTTTTCCTAATAACCTAGCAGGGTTGATGGGCATCATAAGTAAATAGAAAGTGCATTACAGAAAAATTTAAATCAAATACATTGATTGATATTACATCATAAGGGTTCAAACAAGGTGACTTTCCAAAATATTATCATTACAAGAAACAAATACAATGCTAGCTATGACCTGCAGAAAAACTAGATCCTGACCAGTAGGAAGCAAAACGGAAATGGAAAAGGGAGTAGGATGGCAAGTGTGGATATCATACCAGCAACTATGAAGAACAACTTGGAAACCATATCAAAACTTCCTGGGAGTAATAGAAGGAGCCATGGTGGCCAATGACTTTTGTCTGTCTTCGAGAGTAGTTTTGAAAAGCGGTTTCCTCTGTTGCATTTGTAGCAGGAGTCGTAGAGGATGGTGAAAGTGATGAACAAGCGATTCATGTTAACCTGCGACAGAATGCTAGCCTGAAGGAGCTCTTAATATCATTTAGTTTTAGTTGCATATGTGTTTTCATATGTTCCCCTTATGTCTGCCCATCCATCTGGGATTTATGCTTGTTACAAATACCGTTGCCGGATCTCCATAATATGGTGACGAGAAGGGCATCCTGCTTACTTAATGTCCACTACACTGGAAAACACGAATCAACGATTAAACACTTTTCAGCAAGACGAGGGGATCAACCAAACCACAGAACTTATGAGCATAATACAAACCTGGTTTACGGCACATACTAAATATTGCAGACTCTGATTAATACTCAGTTGAAATATACATCAAGCAATAGAAGTGGGGGATCGTGTATCCCATAAGCATTAGTATAAGGCCAAATACTGACTGCACGATTACAATCCACTGTCAGCATAAATGCACGGATGAGCTCGATAATTTTATAAAAAACATTGATAAATAAAGCTTACTTCTCGCATGTTAGAACGAGCTCTTGATGCTTGTCAGGAAAATGAGTCCCCAAGACTGATTCAATGGATTACAGAAGATTAAGAAATTTGATTAACTTTTGCGAACAACAAAGCGCACACATTACCGCACAGGGCAAGTCTGATTGCAAGTGTATGCCATGGAATACGACGATGAGCCAAGTCCTGCCTGTAATAAAGATAATCAGATTAATACATAGGTAGGTGTAGGTGTTTAATTGGCTGCATTATATGGTAAAACACTAGCTGGTTACAAATGTCTTGACTAATGTCATGACATGGTATGTATGTGTGACTACATTGTAGGTTAGAATATCTAACTGTACTCTGATGTCTTGACTGATGTCATGACACACTTGAGTAGTTACTGCAGGATTAGCTAACACAAGATTTATTGAATGTCAAACTGGATGCTGTGACATTCATACCTGTCAACAGATACTAAGAAATAGAACAGCTGGTGTTCTGTTAGAACTTAGTATTTATTTCCAGTCTGGTTATCAAGGAAAGACCAGACCTGGCATAAGGCCTACTGACTGAATGTCAAATTGGATGTTATGACATTCATCATTGACAGCAGCTACTGAACATTAGACAGAGTGGTGTTCTGCTATACTTCAGCATGTAACTTAGTTTGTTCTTCAAGAGAATAACAGAACTAACTTAAGGCCAAATGTGTAAATGTTAAGTTGGACACTTTAACATTTATTAATGTAAGCTGTTACTGTAGTATGGTCATTTTGATCATGTACAGGTCAGCAAAATTGTACAGTCTGTTTTCTGGAAAAACAGACTCAGCATATGGACCTTGATGTCAAGCTGAATGTCGTGACATTCATTCCTGACAGCATATGCTATATTGTAGGTTGTTCAGTTTTCTGTTTCAGCTTTTCTTGGGCTATTCTTCAGGAAGTCAACAGCTTAGAGAAAAACCAGGAAACCAACAACCAAGTTACATTTAATGAACCTAACAAATAGCCTATTTGTTAGTAACCTAAATGTTGAATTTATGGGAACTCGTGTGACCTTAAATTCAGGAGAATACAGGTGCAAAAGCCCAGGTACTGCAATATAAAAAGGAAGGCGTTCCTTCATTCAGTTTCGGGGATTTTGAGGCGTGAAGACTTTGTGTGTCCATCGTACTTCACTGCTGTATTTTTGTGAGTCTTGTATTAGACGTATCTTGTAAGCCAAGCCATTATCAAGTAGATGATTGCTGTGGCATAGGGTGTTCATTGAGTTGTAAGTGTTGTGTCGCTCAAAGCTTTTAAGCATGAGTGTTGTGTATCTTGATTAAAGCTGTGAAGCACAATCAAGAGTTGTTTGAAGTGTGACTTCAACTTGTCTTTAATATTGTTTAAAGATAGTAATCACTGAGGTGATTGAGGGGGAGTGAGTAGGAACTCTGATCTTAGTGTAAGATTGAAATTGCATTGGGTAGGGATTAAGTGATAAGTTGTAAACGGGTGAGTTTAGCTTTGAATTGATACTACTAATAATGGATTTCCTCCCTGGCTTGGTAGCCCCCAGATGTAGGTCATGTTGGACTGAACTGGGTAAACAATTACTTGTGTTATTTACTGCACTTACTTTTAAGTTCTGCATAATTCCTGTCTGTGCAGAATTGGATGTCATAACAACCCGTGTGACATCCAAAGTCTGATAACTAGAATTTCAATTGGTATCAGAGCAGGCACCCTGCCTGTGAATTTCTGGGTGAGATCTAGGGAAGTTACTTTCTAGTACCATGGACAAGGATTTATGACACTCAAACAGACCACCATGTTGGATGGCTCTAATTATGATGACTGGAAGCCTCGTATGGTAGCATTCTTAAGGTCTCTAGACAGTAAAGTCTGGAGAGCTGTCAACAAAGGATGGGAACATCCAATGAGGATAGGTGAAGATGGAGTCAGTGTGCAAATTCCTGAAGAAGAGTGGGACAAGGAGCAAGAGGCATTAGCTCTTGGAAATTCCAAGGCCTTGAATGCATTGTTCAATGGAATCAGTAAGAACATCTTCAGGCTGGTACACCACTGTGAACTAGCTAAGGAAGTTTGGGATACCCTCAAGGTAACTCATGAAGGTACTTCCAAGGTGAAGATGTCCAAACTTCAGATGCTGACCACCAAGTTTGAAAATCTGAGGATGAAAGAGGATGAGACTATTCATGACTTTCACATGAATATTCTTGAAATTGCAAACACCTCTGGTGGACTAGGTGAGAAAATGGCTGAAGAGAAACTTGTAAGAAAGATTCTCAGGTCCTTGCCAAAGAGATTTGCTATGAAGGTCACAGCCATAGAGGAGGCACAGGACATCTGCAATATGAAGGTGGATGAGCTCATTGGTTCTCTCCAAACCTTTGAAATGGGCTTGTGTGAGAATGCTGAAAAAAAGAACAAAAGCATAGCCTTTGTATCTAATGCTGAAGAGGAGTCAGAAGCAGGACATACTAAAGGTGATGAAAGTATATCAGAAGCCTTAGCCATGCTTGGGAGACAGTTCAACAAGCTCATAAAGAAAGTTGATCAACAGGGTAGACCTAATGTCAAGAACATCCCGTCTGACATAAAGAAAAGACCTACTTCTGAAGATAAGGTCAACCAAGGCAAGGGAATCCAGTGCCATGGATGTGAAGGATATGGTCATATTAAGACTGACTGCCCTACCTTCCTCATGAGGCAAAGGAAAGGGCTATCTGTCACCTGGTCAGAAGAAGACACTAAGAGTGAATCTGAAGGAGAATCTACAAAACATGTCACTGTTATGACCAGTATCTGTACCTCAGAAGATAACTCAAGTGGAGATGAGCTCACCTTGGATGAACTTGCTGCCTCATATAAAGAACTATGTGTTAAAAGTGCAGAAGTGTGTATCCAAGGAGAAAAACATAAGAAACTCATCAAAGAGCTAGAAGCTGAGAAACTAGAGCAGCTGAAAGTCATAGAGGGTCTGAAGGGTGAGATTTCTTTGTTGACCTCTAAGCTAGACCAAATGACCAAATCCATCAAAATGGTGAATAAGGGATCTGACACCTTGGAAGAGATCCTGAAGATAGGACAGAAGTCTGGAATCACTTCTGGTTTAGGCTTTGGGAAAAGATCCTCGGCTGAACGCAAACGCCCAAAGGGTAAAGTTCAGAAATCCAAAGGGGAGTCACATCCAATGTCTCAACATCGAGGAACCAGAATGAGCCATCATCAGAAAAAGAAGTTTAAAAGATGGAGATGTCATTACTGTGGTAGATTCGGTCACATAAAACCCTTCTGCTATAGGCTGCATGGTTACCCAAACCAGACCCCACAAGGTAGGCCTAAGAAGAAGGTGTATATGCATAATGTCCCCATTAAGAAACAAACATGGGCGGCTAAGCAGACACCTCAGGCCAATCCTAAGTAGCAGGCATCTAAGCTTCACTTCTCTCCTGAGAATCAGCAGTGTGTTGCTAACCTTGCTCACACATATTCAAGGGCACATATCAGACATGACTGGTACCTTGATAGTGGCTGCTCAAGGCATATGACTGGGATGAGCAACCTAGTGGTGAACCTACATCCTCCTACCACCAAGTTTGTAACATTTGGTGATGGAACTAAAAGAGAAGTCATTGGTGTTGGTAAGCTGGACTGTCCTGAAGCTCCAAAATTGAGTGGTGTACTGTTAGTAAAAGGACTAACTGTGAACCTCATAAGCATAAGCCAGCTATGTGACCGAGGCTGCAAGGTGGAATTTACCAAGGGAGGATGTGTGGTGCTGAATGGATGTGATCAAGAAGTGATGAGAGGAGACAGATCCAAAGATAATTGCTATCTATGGGAATCTAAAGACTCTCCCAACCTTCCCAAGTGTCCTTTAGCCAAGGAAGATCGGGAAGGGAAGCTGGGACATGGAAGACTTGATCTCCTTCAGGTAAAAGGAATGAAGAAGAGCATCTCAAAGGGAGCTATGAGAAGAGTCTCATATCTGTCTTTAGATAAAAGGACAGACCGTGGAAAATGTCTGACAGAAAGTAATGAGCCATTGGCACCTACTGGTCATAGACAGAGGTATGTATTATTGACACCTGCTGAAACTCAATACCTAGCTTGTGGTAGCAGGTGGTCATCCCTGGTATGGGGGAACCTGATGCAGACAGAGTATAATGTCGCCCGGAATGTCATGACATTGTATGCTGCTAAGTGTGACAATAGTAAGGGCAAAGAAGGAATGCGTACGTCTGAAAATTTATAGCAACTAATGAAATTAGTTAGCTTCTGTTTAGTAAAGAAAATTATTAAACAACAAATAGTGAGCTCTGAGTGGTCAAAATCTAATAGACCTCACTCTTGCGTCAAGCGTTTCACATTCCGTCGCTTCTACTCCCATCTGTGCAAACCTTCTTCCAAAGAAACGATTCAACTCTCCTCCGAGACGTTAAGCATGTCACACAAATCCGACTCAACCACCTACACCACCATGTCTGATTCTCTCAGCACTGAGTCTTACCACCCTACCCGGAAGGATCCGGTTGTTGACGCAGCAACTTCGTCCCATGCAAGAAGACCTAAGGAAACGGTCTCCGGGTTTTCATCAGAAATCGCTCTTGATGAACAAACAAGGGAAGGCTCGAGGTATGTGCATAACTCCATTGCAACTATCGTCACTCAGATACTATCTGGTAATCGAAATGTTCCTGGGGTTTCTGTTCCCTTGAACACAATCATTCCTGATATTGCTGCATGTCAAGATAAAGCTGTAGTGTTGAGAAAGAATGTCACTGACAATGTTGAGCAACCAGATGCTCATGAGGGGTCAAAGATTGACAAACCCTCAGGCAAAGTGAGAGGTGAGAAGTCCAATGTTACTCAAGGTGTTGAGGACAACCCTAGAGCTGAAACAGTTAACGTGGAAGAGCTCTCTGACAATGAACTTTTGGCTTCAGTTGTCCCTAGGATAGCCAAGAGGGTTAGGTCTAGGAGGGATAAAAAGACTGTGGAGCAGAAGTCCCCCTCCAAGGAAGTTGGTGAGACAAATCCTCACAAACAACCAGAGACAGAGAGTGCACACAAGAGGAAAGGTTATGGACCCACAAAATCTTGGAGCAAAGAGGTGCCCAAGAAGTTGAAGACCAAGGCTGTGGTGGTGGAGTCTGAATCTGATGTCCCATGTGATGTCACAACATCCATGTCCAGGAAGAAGCCTTCTTCCAGCAGGCTGGCAACCAGTGTCCCAGAAGTTCCTATTGACAATATGTCCTTCCACTTTGCCTCCAGTGTTAACAGGTGGAAGTATGTATACCACAAGAGGTTGGCATTGGAGAGAGAACTGGCTCAGAATGCATTGGAGTGTAAGGAAATTGTGGATCTCATCAAAGAGGCAGGACTGATGAGAACTGTGACTAAACTCCCTAAATGTTATGAGACCTTAGTGAAGGAGTTCATTGTTAATCTGTCTGAGGAGTGAGCTGATGGGAAATCCAGAGAATTTAGAAAGGTCTATGTGCGTGGCAAGTGCGTGACCTTTTCCCCCTCAGTGATAAATCTGTATTTGGGAAGAGCAGATGAAGTGCAACCAGAACTTGAAGTGACTGACAACACTATCTGTCAAGTCATCACAGCAAAGCAAGTCCAGAAATGGCCTCTCAAAGGGAAGCTGGTGGCCAATCAACTAAGTGTAAAGTATGCAATGTTACACAAAGTTGGAGCAGCCAACTGGGTACCCACAAATCACAAGTCAACTGTGTCTGTGATGTTAGGAAAGTTCATCTATGCAGTGGGAACCAAGGCAAAGGTGGACTATGGGACTTACATCTTTGAGCAGACCATGAAGCATGCCGGGAGTTTTAGTGTGAAGGGACCTATTGCCTTTCCGTCTCTCATATGTGGAATAGTGCTGAATCAATTTCCACACATCCTGACAGATAATGACTTTGTGAGAAGAAGAGAAAGTCCATTGGTGTTCAACTACAAACTGTTTCTGGGCAAGCATGTCCCTGATATTGTCTTGACATCGGAAGAAACATCCAAAACTGGCAACCAACCAGACAAAGCTGTTGTTATTGCAGTTCTCAGAGAAACCTGCAAAGAGCTGGAGGCTAGAAAGCATGCTTTGGAAAAGCTCATCTTGCAATTGGAGACTTCTGCTGAGGACACGGATGGAGCTGATAGGCAAAGTTCTGAGGATGAGGAGGAGGCCAGCTCTGAAGAGGAGGCTGATGATGAGGCTGAGGCTTAAATATTTGTCTTTGTGTTTTGTTTCTGTCATTTGTGTAATTCTAATTACTATTTGTGGATCTGTAATTGAAAGTGTTGCTTTGGCAACATTTTTGACAAAAAGGGGGAGTGACAAGTGATACCCCAGGACAACAGAAGTTTACTGTGTTAAACTTTGTTAAAACAGGTTCTCATTCATGACAGATTGAAGTTTTCCTCTACTGCAGCTGTGTGATGAAGTGTGTATTTAGCTACTGCTTATATGCTGTTGTGTGTGAAGTTTTTATTTAACTTCCTCCCCTGCAGCTGCTGTGTGTTGAAGTTTAGATTCAACTTCTGTGTGTGCTGCTGTGTGAAGTTTTTTTTAACTTCCATGTGTGTGAGTGTGCTGCCACTCTGAGTGTATTAGCTAGTATTATTTCCTGCTAGGTGTGTGATTCCGCTGCTATGAACTCTGTTATGGGGATCAAAGTGTTTTAGCCAAAAATTTGCCAAAGGGGGAGTTTGTAGGTGTTTAATTGGCTGCATTATATGGTAAAACACTAGCTGGTTACAAATGTCTTGACTGATGTCATGACATAGTATGTATGTGTGACTACATTGTAGGTTAGAATATCTAACTGTACTCTGATGTCTTGACTGATGTCATGACACACTTGAGTAGTTACTGCAGGATTAGCTAACACAGGATTTATTGAATGTCAAACTGGATGCTGTGACATTCATACCTGTCAACAGATACTAAGAAATAGAACAGCTGGTGTTCTGTTAGAACTTAATATTTATTTCCAGTCTGGTTATCAAGGAAAGACCAGACCTGGCATAAGGCCTACTGACTGAATGTCAAATTGGATGTTATGACATTCATCACTGACAGCAGCTACTGAACATTAGACAGAGTGGTGTTCTGCTATACTTCAGCATGTAACTTAGTTTGTTCTTCAAGAGAATAACAGAACTAACTTAAGGCCAAATGTGTAAATGTTAAGTTGGACACTTTAACATTTATTAATGTAAGCTATTACTGTAGTATGGTCATTTTGATCATGTACAGGTCAGCAAAATTGTACAGTCTGTTTTCTGGAAAAACAGACTCAGCATATGGACCTTGATGTCAAGCTGAATGTCGTGACATTCATTCCTGACAGCATATGCTATATTGTAGGTTGTTCAGTTTTCTGTTTCAGCTTTTCTTGGGCTATTCTTCAGGAAGTCAACAGCTTAGAGAAAAACCAGGAAACCAACAACCAAGTTACATTTAATGAACCTAACAAATAGCCTATTTGTTAGTAACCTAAATGTTGAATTTATGGGAACTCGTGTGACCTTAAATTCAGGAGAATACAGGTGCAAAAGCCCAGGTACTGCAATATAAAAAGGAAGGCGTTCCTTCATTCAGTTTTGGGGATTTTGAGGCGTGAAGACTTTGTGTGTCCATCATACTTCACTGCTGTATTTTTGTGAGTCTTGTATTAGACGTATCTTGTAAGCCAAGCCATTATCAAGTAGATGATTGCTGTGGCATAGGGTGTTCATTGAGTTGTAAGTGTTGTGTCGCTCAAAGCTTTTAAGCGTGAGTGCTGTGTATCTTGATTAAAGCTGTGAAGCACAATCAAGAGTTGTTTGAAGTGTGACTTCAACTTGTCTTTAATATTGTTTAAAGATAGTAATCACTGAGGTGATTGAGGGGGAGTGAGTAGGAACTCTGATCTTAGTGTAAGATTGAAATTGCATTGGGTAGGGATTAAGTGATAAGTTGTAAACGGGTGAGTTTAGCTTTGAATTGATACTACTAATAGTGGATTTCCTCCCTGGCTTGGTAGCCCCCAGATGTAGGTCATGTTGGACTGAACTGGGTAAACAATTACTTGTGTTATTTACTGCACTTACTTTTAAGTTCTGCATAATTTCTGTCTGTGCAGAATTGGATGTCATAACAACCCGTGTGACATCTAAAGTCTGATAACTAGAATTTCAGTAGGCCCATACAATTTCATTTAGCATAACATTTACAGGTGTTGTTGAAGGAGGATGAGCAGAGATTAAAGTGACAAGATATGAATATCATACCACGGTGCCTTAAGAAGTAAACCGATAAATAAAACACGGAAAAAGCAATGATATCGTAACCATGAAACCCACTCTACAGCATAAAGGTTTGACCAATATGCATGAATATGTGAAATTTTGACAATACCCTGCGATGCATCAATAGCAACCGAACTGGCCAAAGTTATCCTTTCATATTAGTTCGCCAAAACCAATATGCAGATAAAACCAGTTATGAAATAAGATATGTGAACAAAATAAAAACACATAAGCAAATCCATCAAAAACTCACATACAAAGTATAAGTTCGGCTGATGATGTCATATCAAGAAGGGGACCACTCGAATTTGAGAAAGGTGGAAATCTCACTACAGACAAATCCATCAGCATTTGTTCTTTGGATTAGACACCTAGCCAATTGGTCCCCGCAAATCTGAGGAGAAAATTCTCTCTTTGTTGCATCCAGTAAATTGATAACTCGGTGGGTGTACCTGAGGAAGACCACTCGCCTGTTAATATAAATAACAACACGTTCATTCAAAATGAAAAAAAAATCCTTCACAAAATTCTGGAAAAAATCCTAAAGAAAACCCCTACTAAAAGCTCCTGCGACTGAACTTCTAAGATTCATCATCAGAATCTGAGTGCGTTTCGAGCTAAATCGTGCCACCCTACAAGCATCATAGTTTCTAGCAAGCAAAAGACAAGATAAAGGAACAAACAGATCTGGAAGGAAGAAAAAAAGTATTTGAAAAGCCAAAGAAGAAGGAAAAGTACTCACCCAAGGTCGGATTCCGTTTCACAAGCCCGCCAAAAGTGCTGTTTTCCGGTGAGGTTTGGTAGGCTTCTTTCCTTTCCCTTGTATTCATCTGCTTTCAGTCATAATGCATTAAACTTGACGAGCATAATTGGTGAGATATGGATTTGTTTTGTTAGCTTTGTTGTGGTCTAGAGTTTGAGGTTTCAGTTTGTTTGCTTTTACCATTTGAATGCGCTTAAAGTTTCTCTACGAAGTTAGATTTTCGATTGTATTTGATAGGGAAGCAACTGGAAGTTTTTTTTTGATTTGGTATTTGAAAGGTTTGGCACGGCGAGTTTTAGACCTCGCTCACTTTGGGTGTTTAAGAAATTTAGGAACAGAGGGAGAGAAACAGAAAACAGAGAGAACGATGAAGGAGAATGCTATTAGGCCTTTGTTTATTTCTTTTTTCTTTTTTAAAAAGTGAGTTTATTGGTCATTCACGAGGAGCTTAGCTTTCCATTTCCCAATGGTCGGTTGACATTTTCCAAGTACATCTATTATTAGTGACTATGTGACAGTGCATAGGAAACCTCATTTCATGTGGACCAACGTCGATTAGGAGAGGAAGGGTCAAACTCTTCGTTCCTTGCTTCAGGCTTTTGGAGTAAATTATGGGATCCAACTTAGATCCTCACGGGCCCAACGGATTTCCCTCTTGGGTTGGGCCTTTAAGTTTGGACTCAAGAGTGGCCCAAACCGAAAATACCCCCACGTTTATTTTTCGACGCGCCCAGATTTTGGCCTGTGTTGGTTTCATCTTGTTCCCATTTTGTCCCTTTTGATTTTCTTTATATTTATTTTATTTCCTATTATATTTATTTTAAAAAAAAAAAGAATACCAATATTATGAAATAATAACACATTTTATTTATCTTAAGTATCACTTTCAATACTTGATTTGTTAATATAAAACTAATTATTCATTTAATTTGTAGACTTCATTTGAGTTATCGTCCTATATGTGCTCGAATAAATGCACTTATGCAATTTCTAGTTTTGAGTAATTCACGCTTTAAGTTATATTTTCATAATAACCTTGACTCACTAATCATTCCAAGTGTTATATTAAATCAGTTGAAGATCACACCATTCCGATTCAATGTCGAGCCCATTTCAAACACCTTTGTAAGTCGATTATTTTTAACATTGCCATCAACCTCACATAGCTTACTCTTGGGCTTTCTTAGAATGAGACATATTCGATTTTTATTAATCGACTAGATGATTGATTCACTAAATAAAATTCGATTCATTCACAAACACGAATTTAAAACCTCGATCCAATGTCGAGTATTTTATTCAAAATTAATTAAAAACAACTAATTGCGATTAAACACCATTTCATTTGGAAATGAAAAAAAAGGGGATGGTTTTGAGTTTTCAATTCCTCTCCTCGATTATTTGAATACGAGTTCTCTTACTCGGTTAGTCAAATAATCGTCATTTTTAACTCGCCCAAACTTAATCTAATCAAATTATTTTCATGATAATGAAATAAAAAGGGGGATGGTTTTAAGCCTTTAAATCCTCTCCTCGATTGTTTTGATATGAGATTTTCTTACTCGGTCAGTTAGACACTCCTCATTTTCTCTACAAACTTCTAACCCGATAAAACCAAAATCAATTTTAAACTATACGAAAAGGGGAAATGGTCTTGAGCCTTCAATTCCTCTCCTCAAATGCTTGGATATGAGTTCTCTTACTCAGCCGTTCAAGTACTCGTCGTTTATTCTAAAATACATTAACCCTACATAAACCTATTTTTATAACCACTCAGATGAAAAAGAAAGTGGTCTAGAGTTTTCTATTCCCTTTTCCGATTATTAGGATACGAGTTGTCTTACTCGACTATCCGAGTATTCGTCATCCATTCAAAACACCTTAATCATCATTAAACCTTTTTTATAATTAAGGATGAAAAAGAAAGTGGTCTAGAGTCTTCTTTTCCCTTTACCGATTATTAGGATACGAGTTTTCTTACTCGACTATCCGAGTAATCGTCATCCAACAAAAATATCTCAACACATCAAACCTATCCTCTTCTCACCCCCGTGCGATTGAAACCAATCAAACAAAACATCAAACACATTAACTCAACTTGTCACCCCCGTGTGACCAAAACTCTTTTAAGAAAGAACATTGTTTAATCCTTTCTAATGCGCACAACAAACTAGTGCTTAAGCCTCCTCCGAGAGTAGACAAGCCAACATTTAGCCTTTAGAACACGATCTAAACAGTTGTTTGGTAAAAGACACCAACCAATCGTAGTCCCCGAACTACGAATGCTTTGATTTCCTTATTGCACTATAAGGATACATAGGCACGAGATTGCGAGATCTTGGCGAGCGCACTAATAAAAAACCTCACTTTCCCCCTTCTGAGGTTTCCATTCATCTCTATTTTCAATCTTTATTCACTCGAAGAAAACAGACAACATAAGTTAACATTTAAATCGCAAATTAGAACTAAAAGGTTCCCGTTGAGTACAATGGACGTGAGGGGTGCTAATACCTTCCCCTTGCGTAATCAACTCCGGAACCCGAATTGGTTGCGACGACCATTATTCTGTTTCCTATGGGTTTTATCGATGTTTTCCTATTCCTTCATTGGGATAAATAAAGTTTGGTGGCGACTCTGTTTGAACAACATTTTCCGCATCCATCGCGAGGGATCGCATTTTTCGAGGTGCGACAGTTTGAACTTATCCAACATTTTCTCAATATAATGTGTTTGACTAAGTTCATAGCCCCCACTATTTCATTTTACTTTGATCCTTAAAATAATGTCAATTATTCCAAGAACTTTCATCTTGAATGTGGAATTTAAATATCTTTTTGTTTCTAAAATTCCGTTAATCTTATTTCTAATGATCAACATATCATCAACATATAGACACAAAAATATTACAATGTTTCCGCCCACCTTTGTGTACAAACACTTGTCACAAGAATTTGGAGTAAATACATTTGACAACATGACAGGGTAAAACTTTTGATGTCATTGTTTTGGTGTCTGTTTTAAACCATATAAGGATTTGACAAGTTTACATACCTTTTATTCATTTATAGAAAGAACATAACCTTCTAACTGTTTCATGTAGATTTCCTCATCGAAATCTCCATTTAAGAATATTATTTTAAAATCCATTTGGTGAACAATAAGGTCATTCAGAGAAGATAATGCAAACAATACTCTTATTATCATCGTCCTTGCTACTGGTGCATATGTGTCGAAATAATCAACACTTTTTTTTGTCTGAACCCTTTTGCTACTAATATAGCCTTGTAGGTGTTTATGAAGGAGAAGGGCGATCCAAAACGCAGCGGAATTTAAAAAATTCTCCTTTAGCGATCCTTATGAATGGGCATGATCAGTGATAGAATCGTTACCTCTTGTGGCGATTGAAACTTTTGATGCAGATCTACGGAGCGATCACGAACGTTGAACGGTGACAACGCCTCTACTCAGTCCACATGAATGGATTCCTTCAATCTCAAAGCTAGCGGCTACGAATGAAGGCTTTGAGTGAAAGAGAGAGAGAGAGAGAGAGAGAGAGAGAGAGAGAGAGAGAGAGAGAGAGAGAGAGAGAGAGAGAGAGAGAGAGAGAGAGAGAGAGAGAGAGAGAGAGAGAGACGAAATTACAATTGCCCAAATGCTTCTACACAAGGGTTCTATTTATAGAACCACTTGTGTGGGCTGCACGCTAAAAAGCCCACTTAAGTGTATGTGGCCCATATCTTATATTATGCCAAAATCACTTAAGCGCGTGGTACCTTACCATATTTCGTATTCTACTTAAGTACACCGTACCTTACGATGTTCTACAATTCACTTAAGTGCACCGTACCTTACGGTGTTCCTTAGTTACTCTATCTCTCATCAATCCGTCCTTTTGTGTGTGACCCTGTAGGTTTTCGCGGCATTGACAATTATATTAAATCACGTATTCAACATAATACACAGTGAACGGTATCTAGCAACACATCACTGCTACCCAAGACACGAAAATGTCATGTGATCTGACAAATCCTTTTGTGATAATACTTATGTGTGCAATTACCCTTTTGCCTTTATGTCTATATTGAACACAATGCATATACCGTGTCATCCTTGTCCAGTTCAATATTGGGCCCATATACATTTATCCTATTACGCAGGATGGGAAAATTCCATCTAAGTCACTCATGTCCCTCAACATGCTTCGTGGAGTACCCATCAACTGTCTTTATGGTCATCTAGTTACGGACGATGTTTGATCAACAATAAGACACTCGACTCTACATCTAGGGTCCATAGTGGTTTTAGGTCGAAGGGTGGTATACACCATTATCACTGTGAGAATAAATTATGGCACTTTGCATAACATTCTATATAGTATTCTCATAGCGGGTCAATCCAGTATAAATATTACTCTTAATATTCATACACATGTTTAAGACTTGATAACTCCTTATCCATGATCCATGAGATATGATCATCAGTCCATATACATAATAGTCTTAATGCTTTAATGTTATCCCACTTCACAATAAAGCTCGACAATAGATACTTTAAGAATAGTGTCCTTATGTTTAATGTGATCTCATGACTAAGTCACACTTGATATATTAAACGGACTAGCTATTCTAGGGACTTTATTAAACAAACATAATAAAGAAAAAGCCTTTTATTATTAATAAATAATTCGATACAAGTAACAAAAGTATTGGCCTCTAGGGCTTACACCAACAATCTCCCACTAGCACTAGAGCCAATCAGGCATACCCCTAATGCACATAGAGGCTTTGTCAGTGGGTCAACAATATTGTCAAGTGTAGGTACTCTGCATATTTTCACATCTCCTCTATCTATTATCTCTCGAATGAGGTGATAACACCTAAGTATGTGTTTGGATCGTTGGTGAGATTTAGGCTCTTTAGCTTGTGCGATAGCACCATTGTTATCACAATAGAGACCAATGGGATCCACAATGCTAGGAACTATGCCAAGTTCACTAATGAACTTTTTGATCCAAACAGCTTCCTTTGTTGCACTTGAGGCAGCAATATACTCGGCCTCGATTGTAGAATCAACAATTGTATCTTGCTTTGAACTTTTCCAGCTCACATCGCCACTGTTTAAGCAAAACACATAACCAGATTGCGATCTAAAGTCATCCTTATCTGTCTGGAAGCTAGCATCGGTGTATCCAATTACAGCAAGCTCTTCCTGACCTCCATATATCAAGAATGAGTCCTTAGTCCTTCTCAAATACTTTAGGATATTCTTGACAGCTACCCAATGAGCATCACCGGGATCAGATTGGTACCTACTCGTTGCACTTAAAGCATACGAGACATTTGGTCGAGTACATAACATGGCATACATGATAGATCCTATTACAGATGCATATGGAATCTTATTCATGTGATCCCTTTCTTCCTTAGTCGAAGGGGATTGTGTTTTTGATATACACAGGCCATGTTGCATAGGTATGAATCCTTTCTTGGAATCATGCATATTAAAGCGTCTAAGCACTTTGTCTATGTATGCACTCTGACTTAGGCCAATCAGTTTTTGTGATCTATCTCTATAGATCCTGATTCCTAATATATAGGTTGCTTCACCCAGGTCCTTCATAGAAAAGCATTTCCCCAACCAAGACTTTACTTGTTGTAGGTTAGGGACATCGTTTCCAATGAGTAATATGGCATCTACATATAATACCAGGAAGACGATCATGCTCCCACTAACCTTCTTGTAGACACAAGGCTCATCTTCATTCTTGATGAATCCGTATTATTTTACTGTTTCATTAAAATGAAGATTCCAACTTCTGGAAGCTTGCTTCAATCCATAGATTGATCTTTGTAACTTACATATCTTTTGGGCTTCTTTTGGTATGTCAAATCCTTCAGGTTGTGTCATGTACACATCCTCAAGAAAATTCCCATTAAGGAAAGCAATTTTGACATCCATCTGCCATATTTCATAATCATGATATGCAGCGATAGCAAGTAAAATCCGAACAGACTTAAGCATTGCAACTGGTGAAAAGGTTTCATCATAGTCAACCCCATGAATTTGTTTATATCCTTTTGCAACCAGCCTTTCCTTATAGGTATGTACTTTACCATCAGTGTCAGTCTTCCTTTTGAAGACCCACTTGCATCCTATAAGGTTAACTCTTACAGGAGGCTCTACCAAGGTCCAAACTTGGTTTGTGTACATGGAATCCATTTCAGATTTCATGGCTTCTAGCCATTTCTCAGACTCGGGACCAGTTATGGCCTCTTGGTAGGTCACAGGCTCATCTTGATCCATGAGTAATACATCACCTTGATCAGTTATGAGATTTCCATATCTCTCAGGTAGGTGACGTATCCTGCTTGACCTACGCTGGTCTTATTCCACTTGAGCAGGTTGCTCTTCCACAACTACTTGTGTTTCCTGCTCTAATTCCTCCATAGGTGTATCAATGCTTTGTGATTCTTGAATTTCTTCAAGCTCTACTTTCCTCCCACTGATTCCTTTGGAAATAAAATCCTTTTCTAGGAAAACTCCAGTTCGAGCGACAAACACTTTGCCCTCAGAAGGATTGTAGAAGTAATACTCTATTGTTTCTTTAGGATACCCCACAAATAAGCATTTGTTAGATTTGGGCTCAAGCTTAGTTGAAATTTGTCATTTCACATAAACTTCGCAACCCCAAATCTTCATGTAAGACATATGTGGTTTCTTACGACTCCATATCTCATATGGTGTCTTCTCAACCTTTTTGGATGGAACACGGTTAAGTGTGTAAGTTGCTGTCAATAGTGCATGTCCCCAAAAGGAGTTTGGGAGATCGGCGTGACT
This sequence comes from Lathyrus oleraceus, assembly GCF_024323335.1. Classification (NCBI taxonomy): domain Eukaryota; kingdom Viridiplantae; phylum Streptophyta; class Magnoliopsida; order Fabales; family Fabaceae; genus Lathyrus; species Lathyrus oleraceus. Next base: position 365,411,534 of record NC_066583.1, read on the forward strand.
CATCATGGATCAGACCATGTCTAACAAGGTTCGATTTCTTCTCTCAGATACAGCGTTCCATTGGGGGTGTTCCAGGAGGAGTAAGTTGGGATATGATCCCACACTCTTTCAGATGGTCATCAAACTCTAGGCTTAAATACTCACCACCTCGATCTGATCGAAGAGTTTTAACATTCTTACCTAGTTGGTTTTGTACTTCATTCTTGAATTCCTTGAACTTTTCAAAGGACTTTAATTTGTGTTTCATTAAATACACATAACCATATATACTGAAATCATCAGTAAATGTGATGAAGTACTGAAAACCTCCTCTGGCTGGTATGTTTAGTGGTTCACATACATCAGTATGTATGAGGGCCAAAAGATCATTAGCTCTTTCACCTTTTCCTGTGAATGAAGACTTTGTCATCTTTCCAATTAAACAAGATCTGCATGTCTCGTATGATTCATAATCAAAAGAGTCAAAGAGTCCATCTTTATGGAGTTTGGAAATGTGTTTCTCATTTATGTGGCCTAATCGATAATGCCAAAGGTAAGTTGGATTTAACTCATTAGGTTTCATCATTTTAGTATTAATATTATAAATTCACATTTCAAGATCAAGGACATATAATCCATTGTTCATTTGTGCAATAGCATAAAATATATCATTCAAATAAATGGAGCAACAATTGTTCTTTATTATAAATGAAAAATCAAACTTGTTTAAATAAGAAATGAAAATAATATTCCTGCTAATTGCAGGTACATAATAACAGTTCTCTAACTGAATTATTAAACCACAAGGTAAAGTTAATAGATAAGTTCCTACGGCTAAAGCAACAACCTTTGCTCCATTGCCAACTCGTAGGTCAACTTCACCTTTTACCAAATCTCTACACCTTTTTAGCCCTTGAACATTGGTACAAATGTGAGAACTGCATCCAGTATCTAATACCCATGATGCAGAAGTAGATAAATTAATTTCAATAACAAAAATACCTGAAGTTGAAGTCTCTACTCCATTCTTCTTATCTTCCAGGTACTTTGGACAGTTTCACTTCCAGTGTTCGGTCTTACCGCAATGGAAGCAGGTGCCTTCCTTTACTATGCCTCCACTAGGATTCAAAGCAGGAGCATTGGGTTTGGGTTTGGCAACTTCCTTGCCTTTCCCTTTATCACCCTGCTTGGTGGATCTTTTGTTTTGTCTCTTTCCATTTCTGATCATCAGAATAGACTTCCCTTTTGACTTCAGATTCTGCTCAGCAGTTCTTAACATGGCTAGCAGTTCAGGAAGAGATTTGTACATATCATTCATATTGAAATTAAGGACAAATTGACTGAATCTATCTGGCAACGATTGTAAGATGCAATAAGTCGCAAGTTCCTTTCCGAGGGGAAAACCCAACCTCTCAAGGTTCTCCACATACCCAATCATCTTGAGCACATGGGGACCTACATGGGCTCCCTCAGCTAACTTGCCTTGAAAAAGAGCTTTTGAAACTTCAAACCTTTCATGTCTTGCTTGCTCTTGATAGAGCATCTTCAGGTGTTCGATCATATCGAACACTGCCATGTTCTCATGTTGCTTTTGCAACTTTGAGTTCATGGTAGCTAGCATGAGGCAAGCAGTTTCATTGGCATCATCGACATGCTCCTTATAAGCATCTCTTTCTTCCTTAGGTGCAGAACTAGGAGGTTCCTCTTCAGGAACAGGTTTCTCCAAGACACACAGCTTTCTATCATGTTTGAGGATAATCCTCAGACTTCGGTGCCAATCCAGAAAATTTGTCCCAGACAATTTTTCCTTGTCAAGGATTGATCGCAAAATGTTGTTAGAGGTGTTTGTTGTCATGGTAATCTACATGAAAATAATGAAAATATAAGTATCAATAACATATTTAATTAGGTCTTTAATTAAATATGCTCCCACTATTTTACTCAAAACAAATGACCCTCACCATTTGATTCGGAAAATCCCGTTGGAAGATTTTCTAGTGGGTCGAGATCCACATTTCACTTTATTTTAAGTCCGTGTAGGCAGATTACACAAAACTAGGTTATTTAGGTAGGAACTCCTTCCAATTGTATCTAATACAACTCTCGAATATTTTAGTTGGGTGAATAACTCCTTATTCCAATACATCACATGGATCATTTCCAACTCTTGCTTCTATACATATATAATCTTATTATAATTTGTTTAGTAAAGTTTGACCCATTGTTTTAGCAATTGGATATTACAATTATCCCATCGCACCTTACTAATATAGAATATTCACCTCGCGTAGGCGAAACCTACATTATTCGATACTAGTCTTGATGAGTGCTAAAACATGGAAAGCATAAACTTAATATTTAATTTAAGGGAATTTGCAATTATTCTGATCTCACCGGCTTATTTATCATATAAACCGTCTCTCACATGCATTAACATACATTCACATGCATCAACATACATAATGAAATAGTTATGGCCCCTAGCGCAATTGTTCTCCCAAGCCAATGAGAGAACCTAAGCTAACCTAATAACGATCTAAGCTTCTCCAAGCAAGATCTTCAAGGTTGTCCTCCTTTGATATTGTATTCTTCTCTTCCTTCATAACATTACATTACATAAAATAAACTCGTTTAACATACGAGGGAGTGAGATGAGAAAAGAAGTTACATTAAGAGATTAAAAGAGAGGCACGACACGCAGGTCGTATTTTAAAATCCCAAAACAAAATAAAGGAAAACTAAGGCCATAAACGATCACCACAAGAAAATAATAATAAACACATTATTATTATTAATTTAAATTATGTTAATTAATTAAAACCAAATTAAATTTCGGCGATCGATCACACTATGCAGAGTTAGCCGGGGGCCGTTGCCCGGTCAGCGGATGGTGGTTCCACTGACCGGTTGTTTTTCGCATCAACACTTGATACTTTAAAGCACAACTTTTGCACAGTCACAACCCTAATCGCATAACTCTTTGACAACATAACCCTTGTGCTCTCATCAACCCTAATGCACCAATTTCAGACCGTCAAACACACCTCGATTGTTAATTCAGTATGATTGATCAACACGTCATTATTTCACCATACTAATGTCGGATCAAGAAGAAAATGACCATTGATCGCTCAAAGGAAAACAACCATTAAGTGTTTGAATGAATGAAATAGAAACAGTATATCATATATACCGTATTTTGCACCAGGATTACTTATATCATATATATAACTTGATCGATCTCAATTGCGTAACCTATGGATGATCGATGTATCGCTGCTTCACCATACTAACGTCAGATTCTGAAGCATAGTCAACATTAATCATCCAAATCATACACACATGATTCCAAATTTAATTACTCGTTTATTCTTTGATTCATTCTGTCTTTTAATCATATTAATACAGACAATATAGAAAATAAACAGCTATCAGATGCATGGTTTCATAAGTGGCTCTGATACCACTGAAGGAGAAGAGCGATCCAAAACGCAGCGGAATTTAAAAAATTATCCTTTAGTGATCCTTACGAATGAGCATGATCAATGATAGAATCATTACCTCTTGTGGCAATTGAAAACTTTGATGCAGATCTACGGAGCGATCACGAACATTAAACGGTGACAACGCCTCTACTAAGTCCACACGAACGTATTCCTTCAATCTCAGTGCTAGCTGCTGCGAATGAAGGCTTTGAGTGAGTGAGAGAGAGAGAGAAACGAAATTACAACTGCACAAATGCTTTTGCACAATGGTTCTATTTATATAACCACTTGTGTGGGTTGCAAGCTAAAAAGTCCACTTAAGTGTATGTGGCCCATATCTTATATTATGCCAAAATCACTTAAGCGCGTGGTACCTTACCATATTTCGTATTCTACTTAAGTACATCGTACCTTACGATGTTCTATAATTCACTTAAGTGCACCGTACCTTACGGTGTTCCTTAGTTACTCTATCTCTCATCAATTCGTCCTTTTGTGTGTGACCCTGTAGGTTTTCGCGGCATTGACAATTATATTAAATCATGTATTTAACATAATAAACAGTGAGTGGTATCTAGTAACACATCACTACTACCCAAGACACGAAAATGTCATGTGATCTGACAAATCCTTATATGATAATACTTATGTGTGAAATTACCCTTTTGTCCTTTTGTCTATATTGAACACAAGGCATAGACCGTGTCATCCTTGTCCAGTTCAATATTGGGCCCGTAGACATTTATCCTGTTACGCAGGATGGGCAAATTCCATCTAGGTGACTCATGTCCCTCAGCATGCTTTGTGGAGTACCCATCAACTGTCTTTATGGTCATGCAGTTACGGACAAAACGTTTGATCAACAATAAGGCAATCGACTCTACATCTAGGGTCCATAGTGGTTTCAGGTCGAAGGGTGGTATACACCATTATCACCATGAGAATAACTTATGACACTTTGCATAACATTTTATATAGTATTCTCATAGCGGGTCAATCCAGTATAAATATTACTCTTAGTATTCATACCTATGTTTAAGACTTGATAACTCTTTATCCATGATCCATGAGATGTGATCATCAGTCTATATACATAATAGTCTTAATGCTTTAATATTATCCCACTTCACAATAAAGCTCAACTATGGATACTTTAAGAATAATGTCCTTATGTTTAATGGGATCTCATGATTAAGTTACACTTGCTACATTAAACGGACTAGCTATTCTAGGGACTTTATTAAACAAACATAATAAAGAAACAACCTTTTATTATTAATAAATAATTCGATACAAGTACCAAAAGTATTGGCCTCTAGGGCTTACACCAACAGTTTAATGTACCATCATTATGATACTTCTTTCTAAACACCCATTTACATCCAATGTGCCTTGAAACTTTTAGAAGATCGATAAGTTCCCAAGTCTGGTTTGAGATAACTGAATCCATTTCGTCTTGGATAACATCTTTCCCAAAAGAAAAGTCCATTGAAGCCATTGCTTCTTTATAGGTTTTAGGATCATCTTCTAATTGAAGAATAAAAGGAATCTTATAACATCATTCTTGAAATTTCCTTAAACTACATAAAAGTAAATTAGTTGAGAATCGATTTCATTTGGTCCTAGAACTTTAGATTTTCTGGCTCTTTTGCTTATCCTAGGCCTGTGTTATGTTTCAACAATCTATGAAATACTTTTGGGTTGCATTTCATCAATTCATGGAAATTCTTCATCACGAGATTTTCATTTGTTGGAATCTCAGATTCATTATCCTTCGTGATAAGGATTTCAAAGAATTCCATATCTCGGGATTCAACAATTATATTAGACTCCATATTTAAAAGTCTATATGCTTTGTTGTTGGATGCATATCCTACGAAACCACATTTGATTCCCCGAGGTCCCAATTTAGTTCTTTTAGGATTCATATTCTTGTAATATGCTCCACACTTCACACTCTAAGATAACTGATATTTAGTGATCTACCTTTCCATATCTCGCATGGAGAAATACTGATTAGCTTTAAAAGAATCCTATTCATGATATGACATGCAGATAGTAATGTTTCACCCCACAAATTAAATGGCAACTCAGAATGCATTAACATATCATTTATCATTTCTTGATATGTTTGATTATTTCTCTCGACTAGACCATTTTTTGTGGTGTATGAGGTGCAGAACATTCATGTATAATACCATATTCTTCATAATATGCATCAAATTCTATAGAAAAGTATTCACCGCCCCTATCACTCCTAAGAACTTTGATACTTCTACTTAATTGATTTCATACTTTCGCTTTATAAGTTTTAAAGGTATTAAGGGCATTATCTTTATGCTTTAAGAGGTATACATGTGTGAACCTAGAGCAATCATCAATAAAGGTTATGAAATACCGGTTTTCCCCACGGGTTAACATGTTATTAAATTCACACAAATCAGAGTGCACAAGATCAGGCAAATTTTATTTTCTTTCAACACTTTTGAAAGGGTTCTTGATCATTTTTTATTTAACATATTTTTACATTTTTCAAAATCATGAATGTTGCATGAGATCAATTCGAATTTAATTAATCTATTCATAGTACTAATACCAATATGTGCTAATATAGAATTCCATAAAGAAATAGATTCAAGCATATAAGCATAAATTAAAATTTCATTAATAATATTATCAGTAGTACAAAGTTTGATCATTGTCTCAGCGGAATATCCTTTTCCTACAAATACATCGTTATGGGTTAATATTAATTTTCCCGATTCATAAACAGACTTAATTCCCGAATTTCCCAACAAGTCCCCACCAACAAGGTTCTTATTCATGTTGTGGACATGAAGTACATTGACAAAAGTGGCTTTCTTTCCTGAAGTGAAATTTAGTTTTAAGGATCCCATTCCAACGACTCAAGATTGTACTTCATTTCCCATTTGCACTTCTTGTTCATCATTTACTTCAGAATAGGTTTTAAATATTGCTTTTACATAAGAAATATGCATGGCAGCATATGTATCACGCCACCATCCTTGTATTTTGCTTTTGATTTCCATAATCTCGCTAATTATAGAAATTATGTCGTCATTTTCATGAACAACATTAACTTCATTTTTGTATTTGTTATGCCTGCAGTTTCGAGCAAAGTAGTTTGGTTTGCCACACACGTAATAATCGCCTTTTGGTCATTTTGATCCGCTAGAGTTCTTGAACTTGTTATATTCCTTCTTAGGACCAATATGGTTCTTCATGCTATCATGTTTCCTACTTCATTTTGCAATTACAACATTGGATTTAGAGTATCCAACGGATTTAGACTTTTCTCTATCCTTCATCTTCTCCTCGATTCGACGGTGTTTCTGAAGTTTCTCCAACGAGAAATCCTCATAACTATGCAACAATTTCTTCCTACATCCTTTCCACGAAGGTGGCAATTTTGCAATAACTGCATCAACCTAAAAAGCTTATGGAATGTCTATTTTTACAGCTTTTATTTTATTCACGAGAACCTGTAACTCGTGTACTTATGCAAGAATAGGCTTGGGGTCTAACAATTTAAAATCAAAATATTTAGATATTAAGAACTTTTTTGTACCTTCCTCTTTAGCCTTGAATTTGAATTTGAGTGATTTCTAAATATTTGTTGCAGATTGGGTATCAATGTATATATCATAGAGACAATCAGATAATGCATTCAGAATATGTCCACGACATAACAATTCATCTTCCTTTCGTTTCTTTCGTTCCTTCTTGACTTCATCGGTGTCATCTTCGGTTGGTTCTGGAATTGGTGTCAAGTTAGGATCTAAGACATAATGAATCTTCAAGGCAGTTAATAGAAAATGTCATCTTGTCTTGCCGACGGATGAAGTTTGTTCCATCGAAATGTTCCAACTTGACAAGGTCTTGGTTCATCACTTTAATGCTTGAAACTGAAGCGTCAGTGATCAAGATTTGAGATACTATAAGACTGTAAGATAATGCTTTTAGATTAAATAGATGCACACTGGAATCGTGAACATAACATTTTCCTTATAGTATTTCAAGCACTCTCGAATGTCTTAGAGTTTCTATGTAGGAATACTCAGGATAATTCAGCCTATACTCGAGTTTGCACAAGACGGATGAAAATTCGAATGTAGGGAAGAGAATCTAGAATTTTTCTGAAGAGGATATGTGTTTTGTGATGTGATTTTTGAATTCAGAATGATTTATTTATAGGTCATGTTTGTGTTGTTTCATAAGACTACGACCATTGATGAAACAACATCCTTTCAACATATTTTTACAAAAAGATGTGTTGTTTCGCCTACACCAACGTTTTCCAAGAGTTGCATGTCTTCGTTCAACAACACTTAATGAAGTGTTGTCTATTTCCGAATTCAAAATTCAAACTTAAGCAATGATAAAAAATAAGAGCAACAACCATTTACCACATATTGGTCGAACGCCGACCGTCAACTCAGACCCGAAGCTGGTGAGGAGTTGTATGGAAGAGACAAATGGTATAATGTCTGAGATCCCCACACTAGTCCATGTGGCACTTTATCCTTTTTTTTTGTCTTTTTATTGAGTTAATGAACATAATACTTTATAAAGATTTTTAATGTGAATGTCACTTTCTATGTGAAATTTATATATATATATATATATATATATATATATATATATATATATATATATATATA